>NC_038246.2:27378112-27678112 GCF_000004515.6 Glycine max
GAAAGGGTTGAGAATGGAGAATTGCACTAAGCAATCACTACGCATGGCTCCTAACTCGTTGGTGGAGGACGCATGAACGAAAACGCAATTCATGGGGCTCTGAAAAAGGGTTGAGAATGGAGAATTGCACTAAGCAATCACTACGCATGGCTCCAAACTCGTGGGTGGAGGACGCATGAACGAAAACGCAATTCATGGGGCTCCGAAAAAGGGTTGAGAATGGAGAATTGCACTAAGCAATCACTACGCATGGCTCCAAACTCGTGGGTGGAGGACTCATGAACGAAAACGCAATTCATGGGGCTCCGAAAAAGGGTTGAGAATGGAGAATTGCACTAAGCAATCACTACGCATGGCTCCAAACTCATGGGTGGAGGACACATGAACGAAAATGCAATTCATGGGGCTCCGAAAAAGACTTGAGAATGGAGAATTGCACTAAGCAATCACTACGCATGGCTCCAAACTCGTGGGTGGTGGACGCATGAATGAAAACTCAATTCATGGGGCTCCGAAAAAGGGTTGGTAGGACCGAACGGTCCACTGAGTTTTTCCACCTGAAAGGCAAGCATGCTTTTTGTAAAGAAAAACAAATCATTCGCGAAAGCACCATATCTTAGAGAAAAAATATACTTGTGCTAAGGGTAATCTTCCTTGTAACCGAGAATGAAGGGCAGGATGTCAACTTTTAGCTTTTAAATGAACATTCAGGGGAAACATCGGGCTAAGCTGAAAATAAATCACTCATAGTGTATAAAACTCACACAGGCAAGTGTTTTATCCTATTCCCAAAACATAACTGCACCATGACTCTTTTGCACACGACTTCCTATCGAATCAAAGATCAAACGTACGATCACAGACCAATAGGATTTTCTTGAGGGTAGTGTTTTTGGAGAGGAAGCTGGGTGTTTCGGTCTTTTCCTCTTTGTTCATGTGGGGTGGGACTTCGCCAGTCGAGAATGGCAATCTGAAAGGAAGAGACACCAAAAATGGGTTTCCCTGTGCCGGCAGTCACTTACCTTGCCGAAAATTTATCTGGTCTGAAGATCTTTCATTCTCTCTCTTCCATTGATTGAGAATTGCTTCTTTTCCATTTGTTACTTCCTTTCGACCTTTGATCGGGAATCCTTCTCTTTCTTTCTTTTTTATGGTTCTTTTCTTTATTTTCATCTTTTTCTTTTTCTTTCTTTCCATTTATTCCTTTTCTTCCTTTTCACTTCTCCTTCCCCATCCCTTTGTTTGGGATATCGGGTTTTAGCATTCTATTTGCTCTCCCTTGAGGAGATTCCGCTGTCCTTTGCTTCAGGGGAAAGGATGAGGATTCTTTTGATAGGCCAAGGTTCAAAAAAGTCTAAGGTTGTGTTTCAATGGGGTCTTTTATCGTGGGAACCCAATCTTGATATCTGGGGCAAAACAAATTTGGGTGTCAAGGTGTCGGTCTCGGGCCGAACTCCCATATTACTCCACAAGGCACGCGTAACAATGATGATTTGAAAACAACGTGCAAAATTAGTCATGGCTACAGCCAGGTGGGCACTCAAGCATCCTATTTATGGCATTGTGATACTACGGTTGGGAATTTACACAAACAGACCCAACGTTTCAAAGTTATGTTCTTTCATCAATTCAATGAATTCATCCATTCTTATCTCGGTCATTCCGGAAAATAAACTCTTAGCGTCAGTCCCTTGTTTCTAGAAGATACGTTTGCTCTTTACGAATGATTTATACTTCTTAACTATAACATGTCAACCTTTGCAGTCTTTCTTTCTTTTTCCCTTTTTGTTTCATTTTTATATATTCACAAAATTATACACCTGTGGTCCTTTATGAAGAAATTTTCTTTTGTATATCTACACTCTTATACATGCCAAACTTTTCTGTATACGCACACGATCAAACCCTATTTACATTCAAAGATTTTTTTTTTTGTTTTTCTCCAACGCACACCTGTGGTTCATACAAAAGTTTCTTTATATATACTCGTTCACACACACAAGAATCCCTCTACATATATTTTTTATAAAAACCCTTCTATGCACATTTTCCTTTTTCTTTATATACGCAGACATTTTATTCACTACACTTCTCTCATTTTTTATCATGATTTTGGTTCATTTTATTTTTAGGACGGCGTTCCTAAATGGAAAACTCCACACGACTCCGGAATTTCAAAAAAACACTATTGACAACAACGAAGTAAATACTAACGTAACAGTTCAAACGACATGTATGCACAAAACAAAAGTCAATCAAAACGAAACAAATGTTAGTCCCTCAGTTAAACAAAAAGATAGCTTACAAATGACAAATGATGGAACATACGAATTTGGGGATCCCACGGTCATGTGGCTCCGAATGCCCCCGGACTCTTGGGTCACGATAACAAAAAGTGGGGTGGTCGACAAAATCAGGGCTTTTGCTCCTACGTATCCTCAATTTGTGATGAGGAACTCAGACCTACGTAGTTCTTGATAACTGTGAGACTAAAAATAGTCTCGGTGTTTTCTTCACCAAAATGCGAACATGCTTTAGTAAAGAGACAAAACTTCCAACTGATCAGAGCAACATATGCTTTTTGGATGAAAAACAATGTGTTTATCGGGGAAGGAGAGTATGCTGATGAAATTTTCTCATAACCGTAAATGAGATTTTGGATGTTAGCATTTCGTTTCTAAACGACCATTTAGAGGAAACACTGGGTCCAACAAAGATAGGAGAAAATCACTCAAAGTGTATCAATCTCACACAGGTAAGTGTTTTATCCTAATTCCGAACCATAGATATGTCATGACTTGATTTTGCAAATCATTTCCTATCAAATCAAAGATTACATGCGTGATCATGGATCAATAGGACTTATTTTGGGAATGGTTTTTAGGTGGGGAATTTGGCTTTGAGTGTTTTTGCCTTTTCCTTTTCTGTTTTTGTTTAGTGCGTGGCGAGAAAGTCGCTAGCGCAAAGGATTTTGCCGGCAATCAAAGGGAGAGGACCACTTTAGGTCATGGTTTCCTTTTTCTTGGTGACAATTCTGTACTGTTCAGATATTGTCTGGTCCAAAGTCCTTTCTGGATGTTTCTTCTGTTTTCTTCTGATCCTTGATCGGGAATTTTCTTTCCTTTTTTGCTTTCTCCCACTCTTTGATTGGGAATTTTTCTTTTTTTTTCTTTGTGTCTTCTCTCTTTCTTGGATTGGGAATTTTCCTTCTCTTTGTGTTTTCTTCCGAGGGCAAGGATTGACATTCTCACCCCGGGTCAAGGTTTATGATAAGTTGGGATTTTGGCTCAAGGCTTGTAGAACCCCGGTCACGATATATGTCAGGGTTTGGCCAGCGGTTCGGGGATAAAGGGGACGTCCCACATTATTTTCATGATACACATGCAACAAAGATGATTAGGAAATTTTATGCAAAACTGGTCATGCATGCACCCATGTGGACACTCAAGCATCAAGTTTTTATGGTCATGTGACACTAGGGCTCAGGATTCATTTTCCCTATTTTAAGTCAACCCAGTATTTCCAAAATATGTTCTTCTATCAATTTGTGCATTCATCCGAGTCTATCTTGGGTGTTCGAAAAACTTTTCACAGCATTTACCCTTCAAATGTGTACACACATTTTTTTCAAAAACTGGTTAAGATCAGTAAAATCTTTCAAAGAAAAGTTGGAAATTATCTCTTTTCACAAGCATGTTGTTTTTTAGCTAGACAACTTTTTATTATTATTTTTTATTTTCTATATATTTTTTTTCTTCCTTCTTATTCTTTTCTTGCTCGCTCTCTTTGCTCTTTTTTTTCATGAAGTATTTTGCTACCTAAACATACGTATATTTTTGTGAGGTATTTTGCTATATACATGCGTGTCCAAGGTATCTTGCTACCTAAACATACATATATATGTTTTGTGAGATATTTTTGCTATATACATGCATATCCAAGGTATCTTGCTACCTAAACATACATATATATATTTTGTGAAGTATTTTTCCTACATACATGCATATCCAAGGTATCTTTCTACCTACACATACATATATATATTTTGTGAGGTATGACTACCTTCCGAGCTTGTACTTGTTTTATTTAAATTCCTAGGATCATGAGCAACTAGGTGTGTCCTGCTATGACTTGAGAAACAAAGGTGATCAAATAACAAGCAGAGATTTAAAAGGTACTAGGTTGCCTCCTAGTAGCGCTTCTTTAACGTCTTGAGTTGGACGCGTGATGGCTTGTTGGTCACGGACCTAGTACTTTGCTTACCTTTTGCTTTGGACTTGGTCGCCTATTGGTCGGCCATGGGTCGTAAGCAACGCTCTAACCTTTTTTGTGGATGAGCTGAGGTGAACCCTAGAGGTGATGGCGGTGCGTCGGTTGCTCACTGCCGGCCATCCCCAGGCTGCTGTGGTATTTCGCCCTGTGCCTGCCTGGGGACGCAGTACTTTTTGATGAAAGCTCGATTAGTAGGGGGCCTGATGCCCTTGCTGGAGGTGACAGGCACTCCGTAGAACTGACAGAGACCTGTAATTAGAGCTTGACAACTCCAAGACCCTGCTGGACTTCTTCGGGTCCACTGGGTGTCTTGCAGGCGCGATCCCTGCAAACAATAGATGAAATCAGAAATCAGTTGAGCGATGTGCATACTTACCTATGCCATGATGACGTGACCTTGCCGGGGGAACGGGCACCCTGTAGGACTATAGAGGCCCGTAACCAGAGCTGGAAACCTCAGGGCCCTGTTGGACTTCTTCGGGTCCACTGGGCGTCTTGTGGGCGTGATCCCTGCAAAAAATAGATGACATCAGAAATCAATTGAGCCATGTGCATACTTACCTATGTCATGACGGTACAGACCAATCGATACATCTGCAGGCGGAGATTGGCATTGTGGTCGCTGGGCAAAATGTTGCTAAATAGCAATGTCATCCATATCCACGTAAGATTGGTCATGTTGGTGTGCATGATCCGCACTCGTCTTTTTGCAGCGGCACGGGTGAAATCTTGCCCCGGTATGCATAGTAGATGCGTGATAGTCTCCCTCTCTGGATGTGCTCGCACAGTTGGTTGCCCTCCAATATCAAGGGGTGGCCCAGGAACTGATAAAAGGAAACTACTAGCCCCTTAACCGGGAGCGCAAGTCTCGGTTAAGCATCTAAGGGCAAAAGACCTTATATTCTCTTAAGGTGTGGATATGGAGCACACTGAAAATGAGGACGCGTAGTCCTGTAAAGGCAAGGGCGTGCAGCCTTCTGCAGGCGAGGATGTGCAGTCCTCTGATGGCGAGGACATATAGTCCTCTAAAGGTGATAGGTACTAGTACCCAAGGGTCCACCTTTATGAGAAAGCAAGAGATCGACTCATCGAGAGGGCAGGTCATCCAAAAAGATTGGACACGAGATGTAGGAAATCTATGCAGTTAACATGATTTTTAGGGATGCAGACGCATGCAACCTTTGTTGTGAAATTTGGTAATGCTGACCGCACATGAAACAATGCAATGCAATGGAAAGTTGTACAATGTTCAGGACATTCTTTCCCTATTTTGTAATTTTGATTTTGATTTAATTTTTTTGGAAAACACAGATTGACTGTCCTTTTGAAAAAGGTGATAATTCATGCAACCTTATCCTATCTTTTGCAAATCTTTCCGGGAACTCCCTCAGAGTGTATGTTCTGTTTGATTTAGTCACTTGACCATTTTGGAGTGACGACAATGGAGCCGTTTGACATTTAATCAATCTATTGAAATTCCAGGGTTTTTCTCCCCCCTTTTTTTTCTTGTTTAAAAACATCGACGGGTGAGGACTTTTGATCTGCCCCTATGTTCACTTGAGGCTCATGCACGATGCCCCTTATTGCCCTAGTGTAAGGCTTTGAGGTACCAATTGTTATCTTTCATCATGACCTTGTAGCTGGGAACCTATTGGGTGAGAACTTCTAATCTGCCCCTAGGTTCGCTTGAGGTTTTTTGCATGGTGCCTTTCATTGCCCCAGTGTAAGGCTTTGAGGTACAATCGTTGTCTTTCGTCATGACCTTGTAGCAAGGAACCTATTGGGTGAGAACTTCTAATCTGCCCCTAGATTCGTTTGAGGTTTATGCATGGTGCCTTTCATTGCCCCAGTGTAGGGCTTAGAGGTACCAATTGTTGTCTTGTTTTCACAACCTCGTAGTGAGGAAGAATGAAAGAAGCAGTTGATTCTTGCAAAAAGAATTTTCCAAGGACGAGAAATAGTTGAAGGATTTTTCAATTGATGGATTTAAGTCAAATGACTCCTATGTAGAAGCAAGATGTTTTGATGTCTTGATGTTGCTAAAGGATCAAGTGCTTCTAAGTTTTATTCAAGACAAGAATCCAAGAAAATCAAGATATATGATCAAGTTGATTTCTAGAATCTTTAGGAAGAAGTTTCCAAATTGAAAAAACAAAAAGTTTGACCAAAGAATTCTATCATTTCAAATTGAGATTTGTTCTCTGGTAATCGATTACCAGCAGCTGAAAAATGTTTATAACAGTCACTAGAAATTTGAATTCAAAATTTATAACGTGTAATTGATTACACATGGACGATAATTGATTACCAGCAGTTTATTGAACGTTTTAATTCAAATTTTTAAAACCTGTAATCGATTACACAAGTCTTGTAATTGATTACCAGAGGGGATTTTCAGAATATAATTTCCAAGAGTCACATCTATTCAAATGGTTTATGAATGGCCATCAAAGGTCTATTTATATGTGACTTGGAAACACGAATTTAAAGAGAGCTTTTATTGCCCAAAAAGTTTCATCCTCTCAAAAGATTAAGAGAGTTTTTCTGAACTGAAATGTCTTATCCCCTCAAAAGGATTCCTTGTCAACCACTTGCATATTTAATAAGGAATTTTGATTGATCTTCATTTTACAATCCATCTCTTTTAAGAGAGATTTCTTCTTCTCTTCTTCTTATTTCTGAAAAGGGATTAAGAGACCGTGGGTCTCTTGTTGTAGGGGATTCTTGAACACAAGGGAAGGGTTGTCCCTGTGTGCGTTGTTAATCCGTAAAGAGAGAGTGAAAGTTTAATTGGGGAATAATCTTCGTATCTTAATTCAACCCCCTTTTTTTCTTAAGGTAACTGAGGCCATTTGTCCAACATCCTATTCTTGATAACTCACTTCTCTCTAAAAAGACAAACTTTCTGGAATGATAAAATGAGGTCACATGAACGTCTTGAAAACACAGTCAATCAAATGCTTTTTTTTTTTCTTTTTCTTTTTGAACCCTCTTTTTTTTATTTTGGAACTTATTTGTTTTGAACTTTACTCGTTGTTTTACGGCACCCCCACCAACGTGCAAGACGAGTAATCTATGATTGAACGATCTTGGAAGTCCAAACTCAGGAGCACAAGTCGCTTGAGCAAACTGACCAATGGCTTGCACTTGAAAATCCTGATGAGTCATTAGAGACATCTAACAACAGCTTTCAAAATTGCCCCATGTGTGGCATCTCTTGTCAATGTCAGGATTTACACGCGATTCTCCTCAAATTTCAGCCAGCCCGCATCAATTATACCTTGCACCTTACGCTTCAGGGCCCTACAATGCTCAATGGAACGCCCCGGGGCTTCTCCATGACGAGCACACGTTGCGTTCGAGTCGTATCCTCGAAAAAATGGAGATTGAGGAAACCTAGCAGGGTTTATGGCTACCACTGCATTATCGAGTGGATATGGGAGCAAGTTAGCATAGGACACCGGAATTTGGGTGAATTCTACAGTTTTTTTTTTCGCTGCAAAACTCATTTCTTGGCGGGTGTTTTGGTTTGTGCTAAAGGTGGTGTTTAGCATTGGTAGGTGGGTTTTGTGGTTTGATTTAGGGATGGCCTTTATGGATAACTGGGTGGTGGGTAAGGAGATGGGTTGTTATTGGTTGAGTAATGACATTGTTGGGTTGGTGGGAAACTTGGCCATATAGGAATGGCAGCCACAGCATGGGTTTCTCCCTCATTCTCATCCTCTTCATTTGCCCCAGCTTTTATCAAAGCAGGATGACCAAATTTGCCTCTTTTCAGACCCACTTCGATCCTTTTGTCGGCGAAGACCATATCCGCAAAGCTGGAAGGTGTGTAACCCACCATTTTCATAGTAGAATACTGGTAATGTGTCTACCATTACGATTATCATCTCCCTTTCCATCATTGGGGGTGCCACTTGGGCTGCCAGATCCCTCCACCTTTGGGCGTATTCTTTGAAAGATCCGTGCCCCCTTTTTTGCACATGTTCAGTAATTGCATCCTATCCGAATCCATTATACTGACACTGCCTAACGAAGGCAAGCACTAGGTCCTTCCAAGAATGGACTCGCGAAGGTTCCAAGTTAGTGTACCAGGCAACAGCTACCCCAGTAAGACTTTCTTGGAAGGAATGTATCAGCAATTCCTCATCTTTTGCGTATGCCTCCATCTTCCGATAATACATCTTTAGATGGTTCTTGGGGCAAATAGTCCCCTTGTACTTGTCAAAGTCCAACACCTTGAACTTGGGAGGGGTGATGATATTGGGTACTAGGAACGACTCTTCTAGGTTAACAAAGGCATAATCTTCACCTTCTTTAATGGCCCTGAGCCTTTCCTCAAGATAATCCAACTTTCCCATTTCTGCCATAGCATGAGGGTTTTTACTTGTTGTGGAATGCAAGAGGTGTAGCTGGGGGTGATACTGAGGGCCCTCCAAAGGGTTTTGTAGGGGTATACCATCAATTGCCTGCCCTTCAGTGGCATATCCGAGGCAAGGCTCGAAGTCGGCTAGATTGTGGTGGGGCATTTCATGTGTCTCACCCATGGGTTGAGAGACATGTGCATGATCAGTTTGGGGTTGTCGGCTCTTAATGGGTATAGGAGTGGAGTTATTGACATCCTCATTGAGAGTGTACGCCACATTGGGTGGTGTATAGTTGGGAGGCAGGCCTTGTGGCGGGAAGGCGTGCTTGTTTGGATTTTGCACATCATGGAGGTCGTCCCTACTTCCCAAATCTTTGCCTACCATATCTAAGGTCAGATGATTCATTTGGTTGAGGCCAAATGGGGGCATCGGGTTCACCTTAGCAACAGTGCTGGTAGCGGCAATCGTAACCGCATTGGCTTCCATTATCTTCTTCATGCTCATCATGGCCTCCATCATTGTGGCCATTTGCTCTTTCATGGCCTCCATGTTGGCCTTCATCTGCTCTTGCACATCCTCTACTTCACCCATTACTCTAGTTCTAGCACGGGTTCGGTAAGGGCGCCGTAAAGCGTGCTCTTTTCTTTTTTATAACAATGATTAAGTTCTCTCTCCTTTTTTTTAAAGGAAAGAATGCAATGAACAATGTAACCAATGAAAAGCATGGATGTATGCGAATGATGCACAGTTGAAGTATTATTTTTACACAGGACATGGGGTTGAATCAATTTAGATTTTCAACATGGTCCATGACATCTTCGTCAAGGTGAAACTGGAAGTAACAGGGACATCGACAGTCCTAAATGTGTTTGGCAGTAGACGAAGCAGCGATGTAACACGATCCATCTTTTGCCCCAATTTTTTGCAAGATGGTTACTTCCATACTTCAACTTGACTCGATGAACCTTTTTGTAAAAGCACGAGCTTGGTTCAACCCCATAACCCAGGGAATGGCAATTTTGATTGTCAATACTTCATCAACATTTCATAGGGATGAAAGACTCGGGAATATGCATGCTATGCATGGGAAATGTAATTATGAGATTGAGATGTCCAAAGGAACATTCTTTCTTAGTTAACCATGCATTAGGTACCCTGTTCAATCATTTTGTTTTGTTGTTTGTGTTTTTTTTTTTTAATTTTAGAAATGGGTTTATGATCCCAACATGGTTGGCTCATGATACCTAACACATGCAACTAAGAATGCATCATGAATTTTCATGCTTCCCTTTTTTTTTTTGTAGAGGAAAATACAAGGATCATGTATGAGCAAACATGTAGAATAAAAAGTATGTTGAACGCATATGCATGATGATGCAATGACTCATGCAAAATGTGATGCTGGAATATGATAACGAACAAATGTAGGAATGATATGTTGATTATGATGCTGAAGAGATGTTTATGCGATGCATGATATGAATGCATTTACGGACACGAGAGCCCCAAAAAAATCATATCTCCTTACTTGCGCATTTGGGGGTGCAGTGCCCCATGTGTGCAGTTAAGAAGACGATATGGATCTTCCGACTTCCCACAACAAAAGACGAGACCCACATACAACGCATGTGTGACGGCATGATGCAGATGCGCAAAAGTGCAACAGGGGGATGTACAGAGTATGGCAATATCCATAAATAGTTACAAGCAAAGGCGTATATGACATTTAGGACTACATGCATGGCAGTGTTTAAAACGGCACGCAGCGTGTTTGCTCCGTGCCCCTATTTTAGGGACCTACTGATGCAATCCTACCCCGCAAGGGCATTGGATAGAAGACTCCAAGTAGATTGGGCCAAAGATGCAAGAGAAGGCCCTAGGGTTCTTATGAGCCTTAGGGTAGATTTCGGGCCCATGGGCTAAGTACGAGCCCACTTATCTTTGTACATATTAGAATAAGGTTTCATTAATTTTGGGTCTTGTATTTTGGGCTCCATAATATAGGCAGGGTACCCTAGAAATATAGGATTTTTCAGCCCTTGTATTTTAGGGCACCTAGACTAGTTTTTGTATTAGGGGTAGTTTTGTAATTTCACATGCACTAAGTGGATATTTGATGTGTGTGGTTGGAAATAAATTTAATTGAATTGGTAGAAGCCCAATCCAAATAAATTTTAGAGGGGGAGGTGAGCATTTGCTTACTACACCCCATTGCCACATCATATAGTCACACTTTGTGCATGTCCTTCATGCTTTTCATGCCTCATGACACCTAAGCACACTTAGTGGTGTCATACCCTAATTTCGTCCGGGGACCTTTGCTTGATGACATGTGACCATTCTTTGGTCCTTGTGAGGTGCTTGGCACCCATCATTAGGCGATTTGTGAAATTCCAGGACATGCCGAAAAACCAAAAAAAATGTTGATGCACAATCCGTAAGTTTCCGTGACACATCGGAAATCAAATGGAAGCATCGTTGCATAATTAAGTGAGGTTCCGTAACATTCCGTAAGTCAAAAAGGGGATGATTATGTAATCCACAAGGTTCCGTAACATTACGGAAAGAAAACAAGTATCGTTACGAAATTCGTAAGTTTCCGTAACTTTACGAAAAAAGAATCACCAAAAAAAACAGCAGAGGGGGTGTACTTAGTAAAAATGGGGGTGCAAATAGCACCCAGGCCCATTTGGGCCCTCCAGAAGATTCCTCCAGAAGGCGGTTGCTTCTGGAGGAAGCAACCCTGCTCGCCTGGGCGAGCTGAGCTCGCCTAGGCGAGCTGGGCGGCAACCACCTCCCCTATTTTGCTATAAATAGGGGAGGAAATGAAGAAGGAAGGGGTCCAGCCCCTTAGGCACTTCTCTCTCTTTCGAATTTGCTTGGAAAAATTATTTCCGTGAAGAAAATCTAAGCCGAGGCGCTTCCGAAACGTTTCCGTAACGTTTTCCGTGAGGAATCTCGCAAAGGTTTCAACCGTTCTTCGACGTTCTTCATTCGTTCTTCATCGTTCTTCGATCTTCAACGGGTAAGTACCTCGAACCAAGCTTTTTGATTCATTCTATGTACCCGTAGTGGTCCACATTGTGTTTCGTGCATTTTTATTCTCGTTTTGTCTACTTTTTATACCCCCTGTTGACATGCTTAAGCCATTTTGCTTAAGTCATTTCTCGCTTAACTTAAAAATAAAATAAATTTCCACCGAACATTTGAATTGTATTATCCGTTAACTTCGGTTAAAATCAATTCCGACCGTTCGGTCGTGCCGTAACCACGTTGGAAATCAAAAAGAGGTAAAAAATAATATAATAATCAAAAAATATCTTTTTTAGTAAAATAAAGCGGAAAATCAATCGGACGTTTTCTCTTTGGGATTTCTCATTCTTAATTGAATTGATTAATAACTAAAGTGAAACTAAGGCTAAAATCAACTCGCCTAGTCAAGCTCGTCCACAAAAATAGGCTTTTGAAGTTTGTCATTTCAATTTCTCACTAAGTAAAATGGATCATTTTTAAGGTCCAACGCCTTAAAATGATCACCTCTTAAAATAAAAAGAATCACTTGATAAGAAAGAACTACGTAGGTCTGAGTTCCTCATTGAGGATACGTAGGAGCAAAAGCCCCGCTTTTGTCGACCACCCCAAGAGATCGTTAATGGTCCAATGCCTTAACGTTTCTCTCCTTTCAAAAACAAGAGATCGTTAATGGTCCAATGCCTTAACGTTTCTCTCCTTTCAAAAACAAGAGATCGTTAATGGTCCAATGCCTTAACGTTTCTCCCCTTTCAAAATCAAAAGACCGTTTAATGGTTCAACACCTTAAATGACCTTTTGTTCAATAAAAACATATTTTGCAAAAAAAAGACAAAAAACAACTTAACCAAACACTTTGTTCCAAAAGAACTACGTAGGTCTGATTTTCTCATCCCAAATTGAGGAATACGTAGGAGCAAAGGGAAACACCCTTGTCGACCACAAAAAGAGAAAATATAAAAAGGGTATAAAGGATATAAGAACATAAAAAGGAACATAAAAATCAAAGTCATGTTTGCACATTCGATTAAAGGCTGCCGTCCCTTGGGACGGGCGCGTGGGGTGCTAATACCTTCCCCGTGCGTAAATACAACTCCCGAACCTTTCATTTAAAAGTTCGTAGATCGCGTCTTTTCCGGTTTTTCCGACGTTTTCCTCGAATAAACGTTGGTGGCGACTCCGCGCGTATTCCTTTCGTGGAACACGCGTCCCGCGAGTCACGCGTCGCCCTCCCGCCGAAGGGTAGGTTGCGACAGTTGGCGACTCCACTGGGGACTGTTTTTTAGAGAGTTAGGCCATTTAATCTTGTGCGATGTTTTATCATGACTTTCTCCTCTGTTGGTTTCCCTTTATTTGTCTTATGTTCTTGTGTATATAAACTATTTGTTGCTTTTAGTGTGTTTTAGAATGTATGCATGAGGTAAATATTTATTCATTTGATGCACACAAACACTAACACTATTTGCACACACTGTGAGTGAAAAAGGGCCCTATACCCGGGTTCATGGGAACATAAGGAGTGGAGGTGAATCTGTGATCATGCTAGGTCTCCGACTTGCTTGATTACAGTGAACCCTCATCTAGAGCTTTTCTCTTTGAAAACTTATTGTTGCTAGTAGTCCCTACTGCTGCAATATGTTCTTCGAAGGGGATGATACCTCTAGAAACCATCAAGAGAGATATGACTACCTTGGGGATTATTGCTAAAAGCCTAGTTAGTTCTCTCCCTTATAGGTCCCTTAAATAGGGGCACGGAGCAAACACGCTGCGTGCCATTTTTCACACTGCCATGCATAAGTATCATATACCCTTTTGCTTATATTTGTTTGTGAATATTGTCGTACTATGTACATCCCCGTGTTGTGCCTTTCGCATATGCATCATGCGTGGGTTTCGTCTTTGATCCCCTCACTTTAGCAAACCGACGGAGGGTCCGTGTCGCCTTCTTAAAAAACATACGTTGGGTGCCATGCTGCCCAAACGTTGTATCCAAGAAGGAAACAATTTCTCGGGCTCCCGTATTCATAAATTGCATCCGTGTCATATGCATTCCTTCATGCATTCATCCATTCCACCCATGATAGATGTCGGAGTTTTGATTCGCACTAGATTTTATTTCACTTTAGTAAAACATGGGATCAAGTCAAAAGCCTTCGCTTAAAAAGAGGTTCTATCAAGTCAAAATCAAGAGCTTAGAGGTCACCAGTTTACGAAAGTTGGGGCAATTAATGGGTCAACTTCAACGGCAAGCCTTCCGCAAAGCCTATGGTAAGCATTTGGGACCTAGCTAGGGTAGAAGTCTCCATGGAACCAATTGCCTCCCTCGCCCAGTATTATGATCAGCCGTTGAGGTGCTTCATCTTTGGGGACTTCCTGCTATCACCAATGATGGAAGAATTTGAAAAGATCCTAGGATGTCCTCTAGGGGGAAGGAAACCATACCTCTTCTCAGGGTTCTACCCCTCATTGGCCAGAATTTCTAAAAAAGTCCAAATCTCGGCGTAGGAATTAGACCGCCAAAGGCAAGTCGAAAATGGGGTGGTCGGAATACCGAGAAAGTATTTGGAGGTAAAAGCAAGAATCTTGGCAGATAAAGGCGAGTGGACCCCATTCATAGATATTCTCACACTGTTGATTTTCGAGGGAGTCCCCTTTCCAAATGTGGATGGGTTGGTGGACCTGGCAGCGATCGACGTTTTTCTCGCCTATCATAACCACAAGGAAAGTCCGGTTGTCGCTATGCTAGCCGACCTATATGACACCTTCGACCGAAGATGTGAAGGAAGCAATGCAAGGATTGTTTGCTGTACTCCAGCTCTCTATGTGGGGCTGGTTTCACACCTTTTTCTCCAAGAAGGTAGGCCCGTCTATCCGCTACAAGGTTACCGCTCGTGCGTCGAAAAAGGAAAGGCGAATTGGGACCAACTCTTGGCTAGCATGGGGGGGGGCGTCTGTTAATTGGTTCCCTCGCTAGAAGGAAGGAAGAATCAAGATTCTATCTTCATGCGAAGGATGTCCAAATGTTCCCTTGATGGGAACAAGGGGTTGTATTAATTATAATCCCGTTCTCACCATAAGACAGCTTGGCTACCCCATGAGAGGAGTGCCATTAGACGAAAGCATCACGCCTTTCATCGCACGGGGTTTTAGTGACCACAACGCGAGGGTACTCCAAGGAGTTCGCAAGGCATGGGATGCGGCGTGAAGAAAGGACAGAGAGCTTAGGGGAAGCAGTAATGGGATCATCGGCGGCTATCATAAGTGGCTGAGAGTCCGAACACAAGGATTGGATTGGCTCCCAAATCTAAAGACTGTGAGGGACGATGAGGTTAAAGCTTCGGAGGAAAGTGATGAGGTACAAGCCCTAAAGGCAGAGCTTGAAAGAGCCCGGGTAGTCGAAGAGAAGTTCAAGTCCATAGCCATCAAAGTCTGAAAAGAGTATGATGAACTAAGGGACGTCAATATGGCCACCGCTGAAGCCTTGGAACGAGAAACCAAGAAGGCCCAAAAGGAAGAACACGACCAAAGCAAAGTTTTGAGGGGCTTTATAGGGCAGCAATAGTGAGCTCAAGCTCCGAAGAGGTGAAAGGAATCATCACGGGTCAAAGGCATGATCTTGAAGGACGAGCTAAAGGTTTGCCTTAGGTCGAAAAGAAATTTGTCCCAACAGTTAAGCAAGACTGAAGGGAATATGTGGGCCATCATCGATAAGTGCAAAGAGAAGCTAAATCTAGCGGCGACTCACGAGCAAAGGCTAGAGGATGAGTACGCCAAGATATCAGCAGAAAGCGAAGCAAAGGAGAGGGTAATTGATTCATGGCACCAACAGGCAACAATGTGGACGGACCGATTTGCTCTTACTTTGAACAGGAGTCAAGAATTTCCCCGATTGCTAGCCAAGGCCAAAGCAATGGCGGACACCTACTCTGCCCCCAAGAAGATCCACAGACTTCTCAGCTATTGTCAACATATGATAGACTTAATGGACCATATGATTAGAAACCGCTAGGAAGTTTGTATTGTCGCTCAGATCTTGACTAGTTATAACTTTTTGAATAAAATGAGTTTATCCCACGTTTTTACTCCAAAAATCAGTGCGAATCAAGTCACTCCCACATTTTATCTCTAGCATGCATTGTATGTTGGTCTCGTCCTTTGTCACGGGAAGCCGGAAGGTCCATATCACCTTCTTAATTGTACACATGGGGCACTACGCCCCAAATGCGCAAGTAAGAAGAGATGATTTTCCGGGCTCTCGTGTCCGTAAAATGCATTCATATCATGCATCGCATAAGCATCTCTTCATAACATCATAATGGACATATCCTGCATTTGTCCATTATCATATTCCAGCCTCACATTTTGCATGAGTCATGGCATCGTCATGCATATGCGTTCAACAAACTTTTTGATCTGCAAAATTGCATACCATTTGTTTTCATGTTTGCTCATCCTTGCGTTTTCCTCTACAAAACAAAAACAAAAAGGGGGAAGCGTGAAACTTCACACTACTTTCTTAGTTTCATGTGTTAGGCACCACGAGCCAACCATGTTGGGATCATAAACCCGTTTCACAACAAAACAAAATAATTGAACATGGTACCTAATGCATGGTTAACTAGGAAATGGTGTTTCTTCGGGCATCTCAATTTCATAATTACATTTTCCATGCATAGCTTAAAGTATGCCCGAGTCATTCATCCCTATGAGATGTTGTTGAAGTATTGGCGATCAGAATTGCCATTCCTTGGATTATAGGGTTGAACCAAGCTCATGCTTTTACAAAAAGGTTCATCAAGTCAAGTTGAAATATGGAAGTAACCGTCTTGCAAAATTGGGGCAAAAGATGAATCGAGTCACATCACTGCTTCATCTACTGCCAAACATATTTAGGATTGTTGATGTCCTTGTTACTTCCAGTTTCACTTTGACAAAGATGTCATGGACCATGTTGAAAATCTAAATTGATTCAACCCCATATCCTGCGTAAACATTCGCAATACTTCAACTGTACATCATTCGCATACATCCATGCTTTTCATTGGTTGCATTGCTCGTTGCATTCTTTCCTTGAAAAATAAAATAAAATGAACTTAATCATTGTTATTAAAAGAAAAAAACATGCTTTACGGCGTCCTCACCGAACTTGTGCTAGAGCTAGAGTAATGGGTGAAGTAGAGGAGATGCAAGAGAAGATGGAGGCCATAAAAGAGCAAATGGCCACAATGATGAAGGCCATGATGAGCGTGAAGAAGATAATGGAAGCCAATGCGGTTGCAATTGCCGCTACCAGCGTTGTTGCTAAGGTGAACCCGACGTCCCCATCCGGCCTCAAGCAAATGAATCATCCAACCTCAAATATGGTAGGCAAAGATTTAGGAAGTACGGACGACCTCATGATGTGCAAATTCAAAACGAGCACGCCTTCCCGCCATATGGCTTGCCTCTCAACTATACGCCACCCAAAGTGGCGTACACTCCCAATAAGAATGTCAATAACTCCACTCCTATACCCATTGAGAGCCAACAACCCCAAACTGATCATGCACATGTCTCTTAAACCGTGGGGGGGACACATGAAATTCCCCACCACAATCTAGCCGACTTCGAGCCTTGCCTCGGATATGCCACGGAAGGGCAAGCAGTTGGTGGTATACCCTTTGAAAACACTTTGGAGGGCCCTCAGTTTCGCCCACAACCACAACCATTGCATTTTGCGGTGGGAAGAGCCCCTCCTGCTATGGCCGAAAAGGGAAAGGCGGATCATCTAAAGGAAAGGCTCAGGGCCATTGAAGGAGGTGAAGATTATGCCTTTGCTAAAAGAGTTGTTCCTAGAACCCAATATCATCACCCCTCCCAAGTTCAAGGTGCTGGACCTTGACAAGTACAAGGGGACTACTTGTCCCAAGAACCATCTAAAGATGTATTGTCAGAAGATGGGGGAATACGCAAAAGATGAGGAATTGCCAATACATTCCTTCCAAGAAAGTCTTACTGGGGTAGCTGTTACCTGGTACACTAACTTGGAATCTTCCCGAGTCCATTCTTGGAAGGACCTAATGGTTGCCGTTGTTAGGCAGTATCAATACAATTTTGATATGGTTCTGGATAGGATACAACTACAGAACATTTGCAAAAAGGGGGACGGATCTTTCAAAGAACATGCCCAGGTGGTACCCCCAATGATGGAAAGGGAGACGATGATCGTGATGGTAGACACATTATCGGTACTCTACTATGAAAAGATGGTGGGCTGCGCACCCTCAAGCTTTGCAGATTTGGTCTTCGCCAGTGAAAGGATCAATGTGGGTTCGAAAAGAGGCAAATTTGATCATCCTACTAGGACGACTGAGAAAAACTGGGGCAAATAAAGAGGGTGAGGATGAGGGAGAAACCCATGCTGTGACTGCCATTCCTGTACGGCCAAATTTCCCACCAACCCAACAATATCTTTACTCAGCCAATAACAAACTTTCTCCTTACCCACCACCCAGTTATCCACAAAGGCCATCCCTAAATCAACCACAAAGCCTGTCTATCGCACTTCCAATGACGAACACCACCTTTAGCACAAACCAAAAAAAACACCAACAAAAAGGAATTTTGCAGCAAAAAGCCTGTAGGGTTCACCCCAAATTCCATTGTCATATGCTAAACTTGATCCCATATCCACTCAATAATTCAATGGTAGCCATAACCCCAACCAAGGTTCCTCAACCTCCATTTTTCTGAGGATACGACTCGAACGCAACGTGTGCTTGTCACGGAGAAGTCCCGGGGCGTTCCATTGAGCATGGTAGGGCTCTGAAGCGTAAGGTGCAAGGTCTAATTGATGCGGGCTGGCTGAAATTTGAGGAGAATTGCGTGTAAATCCTGACATTGACAAGAGAGGCCACACATGGGGCAATTTTGAAAGCTGTTGTTAGGTGTCCCTAATGACTCATCAGGGTTTCCAAGTTTATGCCATTATTGTAAACCACAGCTACAATGTTAAATGAAATGGATAAAGTTGATATCTTTGTCCCTCATCCTCTCACAAACGCATGTTTGCTTATTCAACTTTCACCGGAATGTGGGTGTAAGCCATTGGTCTGTTTGCTCAAGCAACCTGCGCTCCTGAGTGTTGACTTCCAAGACCGTTCAATCAGAGATTACTCATCTTGCACGTTGGTGGGGGTGCCGTAAAACAACGAGCAAAGTTCAAAACAAATAAGTTTCAAAATAAAGAATAAGTTTCAAAATAAAAAAAATAAAAAGGCATTTGATTGACTGTGTTTTCAAGTAAAAATATAGACGTTCATGTGACCTCATTTTGTATTTTTAGAGAGAAGTGAGTTATCAAGAATAGGATGTTGGACAAATGGCCTCAGTTACCTTAAGAAAAAGGGGGGTTGAATTAAGATGCAAAGATTATTCCCCAATTAAACTTTCACTCTCTCTTTTCGGATTAACAATGCACACAGGGATAACCCTTCCCTTGTGTTCAGGAATCCTCTACAACAAGAGATCCACGGTCTCTTAATCCCTTTTCAGAAATAAGAAGAAGAGAAGAGGAGGTCTCTCGTAAAAGAGGTAGATTGTAAAATGAAGATCAATCAAAAATTCCTTATTGAATAAGCAAGTGGTTGACCAAGGAATCTTTTTGAGAGGATAAGACATTTCAGTTCAGAAAAACTCTTGATCTTTCGAGAGGATAAAACTGTTTGGGCAATGAAAACTCTCTTTAAAACATTTGAATGGCCATTCATAAAATATTTGAATAGATATGTCTCTTGGAAATTATTTTCTGAAAATCCCCTTTGGTAATCAATTACAAGACTTATGTAAACGATTACAGGTTTTAAAAATTTGAATTAAAACATTTTTAACTGCTGGTAATCGATTACCAGAGAGCAAATCTCAATTTGAAATGATAGAATTCTTTGGTCAAACCTTTTGTTTTTCAATTTGGAAACTTCTTCCTATGATTCTAGAGATCAAATTGATCATATATCTTGATTTCTTGTCTCGAATAAAACTTGGAAGCACTTGATCCTTTGGCATCATTAAGACATCAAAACATCTTGCTTCTACATAGGAGTCATTTGACTTAATCCATCAACTGAAAGATCCTTCAACTATTTCTCGTCCTTGGAAAATTCTTTTTGCAAGAATCAATTGCTTCTTTCATTCTTCCTCACTACGAGGCTATGAAAACAAGACAACGATGGTTACCTCAAAGCCTTACACTGGGGCAATGAGGGGCATCGTGCATGAGCCTCAAGTGAACCTAGGGGCAGATTAGCAGTTCTCACCCAATAGGTTCCCTCCTACAAGGTCATGACGAAAGGCAACGATTGGTACCTCAAAGCCTTACACTGGGGCAATGAGGGGCACCGTGCATGAGCCTCAAGTGAACATAGGGGCCGATCAAAAGTTCACACCCGTCGATGTTTTTAAACAAGAAAAAAAAGGGAGACAAACCCTAGGATTTCGATGGATTGATTAAACATCAAATGGCTCCATTGCCGTCACTCCAAAACGGTCAAGTGACTAAATCAAACAGAACATACACTCTGAGGGAGTTCCCGAAGAGATTTGCAAAAAGATAGGATGAGGTTGCATGAATTATCACCTCTTTCAAAAGGACAGTCAATCTGTGTTTTCCAAAAAAATTAAATCAAAATCAAAATCACAAAATAGGGAAAGAATGTCATGAACATTGTACAACTTTCCATTACATTGCATTGTTTCATATGAAGTCCGCATTTACCAAATTTCACGACAAAGGTTGCATGCATCTGCATCCCTAAAAATCATGTTAACTGCATAGATTTCCTACATCTGATGTCCAAATCTTGTGGATTTGGGATGACCGGCCCTCTCGATGAGTCGATCTCTTGCTTTCTCATAAGGGTGGACCCTTGGGTACTTGTACCTATCACCTTTAGAGGACTACACGTCCTCGCCTTCAGAGGACTACATGTCCTCGCCTTGAGAGGACTACACGTCCTCACCATCAGAGGGCTGCACGCCTTCACCTCCAGAGGACTATACGTCCTCGCCTTGAGAGGGCTACACGCCCTCACCTTGGGTACTAGTTACCCTCACCGTTGGAGGACTACACGTCCTCGCCTTGAGAGGACTACGCGTCCTCACCATCAGAGGGCTGCACGCCCTCACCTCCAGAGGACTATACGTCCTCGCCTTGAGAGGGCTACACGCCCTCACCTTGGGTACTAGTTACCCTCACCGTCAGAGGACTACACGTCCTCGCCTTGAGAGGACTACACGTCCTCACCATCAGAGGGCTGCACGCCCTCACCTCCAGAGGACTACATGTCCTCGCCTTGAGAGGGCTACACGCCCTCACCTTGGGTACTAGTTACCCTCACCGTTGAGAGGACTACACGTCCTCGCCTTGAGAGGACTACACGTCCTCACCATCGGAGGGCTGCACAGAGGACTACATGTCCTCGCCTTGAGAGGGCTACACGTCCTCACCTTGGGTACTAGTTACCCTCACCATCAGAGGGCTGCACGCCCTCACCTCCAGAGGACTATAAGTCCTCGCCTTGAGAGGGCTACCGCCCTCACCTTGGGTACTAGTTACCTTCACCTTCAGAGGACTACACGTCCTCGCCTTCAAAGGGTCATGTACCTTCAACTTCAGAGGACTACATGTCCTCGCCGTCAAAGGGTCATGTGCCTTCACCTTTGTGGGGCTACACGCCCTTACCTTCAGAGGACTACACGTCCTCACCTTTAGAGGACTACACGTCCTCGCCATCAAAGGACTACATGTTCCCCATTTTCAAAGGGGGGCATGCCCTCACCTTTAGAGGATTGCACGTCCTTGCCATCATAGGACTACACTCCCTCGCCTTCGAAAGGCGACACGTCCTGAACTTCAGAGGGCTACACGCCCTCGCCTTTAGAAGACTACGCGTCCTCACTTTCAGTGGGCTCCATATCCACACCTTAAGATAATTTAAGGTCCTCTGTCCTTAAATGCTTAACCGAGACTTGCACTCCCGGTTAAGGGACCAGTAGTTTCCTTTTAAACGGTTCCTGAGCCACCCCCTGATATTGGAGGAGGGCCAACTGTGCGAGCACAACCAGAGAGGGAGGCTATCACACAGCTACTATGCATACCGGGGCAAGATTTCACCCGTGCAGCTGCAAAGAGACGAGTGCGGATCACGCGCACCAACATGACCACTCTTACACAGATATAGATGACATTGCTACTTAGCAACATTCTGCCCAGCGACCGCAATGCCAATCTCCCCCTGCAAAAGTATCAGTTGGTCTGTGTCGTCCCGACATGGGTAAGTATGCATATGGTTCAACTGATTTCTGATACCATCTATTGTTTGCAGGGATCGCACCCACAAAAACACCCAGTGCACCTGAAGAAGTCCAACAGGGCCCTGGGGTTTCCAGCTCTGGTTACGGGCCTCTATCAGTCCTACAGGGTGCCCGTACCCCCCCGGCAAGGTCACGTCATCATAGGTAAGTATGCGCATCGCTCAACTGATTTCTGATTTCATCTATTGTTTGCAGGGATCGCGCCTGCAAGACACCCAGTGGACCCGAAGAAGTCCAACAGGGTCTTGGAGTTGTCAAGCTCTAATTACGGGTCTCTGTCAGTTCTACGGAGTACCTGTCACCTCCAGCAAGGGCATCAGGCCCCCTACTAATCGAGCTTTCATCAAGAAGTACTGCGTCTCCGGGCAGGCGCAGGGCAAAACACCACAGCAGCCTGGGGATGGTCGGTAGCGGGCAATAGACGCACCGCCACCACCTTTAGAGTTCACCTCTGCTCATCCGCAAAAAGGTTTTAGTATTGCCTACGGCACATGGCCGACCAATAGGCAACCAAGTCCAAAGCCAAAGGTAAGGAAAGTACTAGGTCAGTGACCGACAAGTCATAGTGCGTCCAGCTAAAGACGTTAAAGAAGCGCTACTAGGAGGCAACCTAGTACCTTTTGAATCTATGCTTGTTATTTGATCACTTTTTATAGTAGGACGCACCTAGTTGCTCATGATCCTGGGAATTTAAATAAAACAAGCTCAAGCTCGGAAGGTAGTCATACCTCACAAAATATATATATATGTATGTTTAGGTAGGAAGATACCTTAGATATGCATGCATGTAGCAAAAAGATACCTCACAAAATATATATATGTATGTTTAGGTAGAAAGATACCTTGGATATGCATGTATACAGCAAAATACCTTACAAAACATATATATGTATGTTTAGGTAGCAAGATACCTTGGATATGCATGTATATAGCAAAAATACCTCACAAAAATATACACATGTTTAGGTAGCAAAATACCTCATGAAAAAAAAAAAAAAAAAAAAAAAAGGAAAAAAAAAAGGCAAACAAGAAAAAGAAATAAACAAATGATAATAAGTTGTCTAGCTGAAAAACCGACATGCTTTTGAAAAGAGACGATTTCCAGCTTTTCTTTGAAAAAAATTCACTGATCATAACTAGTTTTTGAAAAAATGTGTATACACCTGAAGGGTGAATGCTGTGAAGATTTTCCCAGACGCCCAAAATGGACTCGGATGAATGCACAAATTGGTAAAAGAACATATTTTGGAAACATTGGGTTGATTTAAAATAGAGGAAATGAATCCTGAGCCCTAGCATCACATGACCATAAAAATTTGACATTTGAGTGTCCGCATAGGTGCATGCATAACCAGTTTTGCATAAAATTTCCAAATCATCATTTTTGCATTTGTGTCATGGAAATAATGTGGGGCATCCCTTTTTATCCTTGAACCAAACCAAACCCCGACATGTATCATGTCTAGCCATTCTACAAACCTTGAGCCAAAATCCTGACTCACCATAATCCTTACCCTCGGAAGCAAAAAGGAAGAGAAGGAAAATTCCCAATCAAAGAGTGGGAGAAAGCAAAAGGAAAAGAAAGGAAATTCCCAATCAAAAAGTGGGAGAAAGCAAAAAGAAAAGAAAGGAAATTCCCAATCAAAGAATGGGAGAAAGAAAAAAAAAGAAAAGAAGGAAAGAAAGCTCCTGATCAAGGATCGAAAGAAAACAGAAGAAATGTGCAGAGAGGTCTTTGGACCGGACAATATCTGAACAATACAGAATTGTCACCAAATGAACAAAAAAAGGAAGGAAAGGAAACCACGACCTAAAATGGTCTCCTCCCTTTAATTACCAACCAAAATCCCGTGCGCTAGCGACCCTTTTTTCTCGCCCCGCACTAAACAAAAAAACAGAAAAAGAAAAAGCCAGGAAAATCAAAAGCCAAAAACACACAAAAGCCGAAAGAAGAAACCACCAAAAGAACCCATTCCCAAGGGAAGTCCTATTTGATCCATGATCACGCATGTAATTTTTGATTTGATAGGAAATAATTTGCAAAGTCAAGTCATGACATATCTATGGTTCGGAATTAGGATGAAACACTTACCTGTGCAAGATTGATACACTTTGAGTGGATTTCTTCTATTTTTGTCGAACCCAGTGTTTCCTCTAAATGGTCATTTAGAAACAAAATGCTAACATCCAAAATCTCATTTATGGTTATGGGAGATTTCATCAGCAGACTCTCCTTCCCCGGTAGACGCATTGTTTTTCACTCAAAAAAGCATATGCTGCTCTAAATCAGTTGGAATATTTGTCTCTTTGCTAAAGCATGTTTGCGTTTTAGTGGAGAAAACACCGAGACTTTTTCAAGTCTCACAAGTTATCCAGAACTACGTAGGTCTGAGTTCCTCATTGGAGGAAACGTAGGAGCAAGAGCCTCGCTTTTGTCGACCACACCGCCTTTTGTTGCCATAACTCAAGAGCCGGTAGCCCGCGGAGATACCTTACGGTTATCCGCACCCCTTTGCTATTTAGACACAGTTGTGTCCGATGGCACGCAGAGACCAAGTTTGGTCATTCTGCACACATGATACGCGGAGATACCTTACGGTTATCCGCACCCCTTTGCTATTTAGACACAGTTGTGTCCGATGGCACGCAGAGACCAAGTTTGGTCATTCTGCACACATGATACGCGGAGATACCTTACGGTTATCCGCACCCCTTTGCTATTTAGACACAGTTGTGTCCGATGGCACGCAGAGACCAAGTTTGGTCATTCTGCACACATGATACGCGGAGATACCTTACGGTTATCTGCACCCCTTTGCTAGGCAGACACAGTTGTGTCCGATGGCAAGCAGAGACCAAGTTTGGTCATTCTGCACACATGATACGCGGAGATACCTTACGGTTATCCGCACCCCTTTGCTAGGCAGACACAGTTGTGTCCGATGGCAAGCAGAGACCAAGTTTGGTCATTCTGCACACATGATACGCGGAGATACCTTACGGTTATCCGCACCCCTTTGCTAGGCAGACACAGTTGTGTCCGATGGCAAGCAGAGACCAAGTTTGGTCATTCTGCACACATGATACGCGGAGATACCTTACGGTTATCCGCACCCCTTTGCTAGGCAGACACAGTTGTGTCCGATGGCAAGCAGAGACCAAGTTTGGTCATTCTGCACACATGATACGCGGAGATACCTTACGGTTATCCGCACCCCTTTGCTAGGCAGACACAGTTGTGTCCGATGGCAAGCAGAGACCAAGTTTGGTCATTCTGCACACATGATACGCGGGGATACCTTATGGTTATTCGCACCCATTCTTTTGCTATCTGTAAGACAGAACGCTTGATAGCATGCAGGGGCTGACACAGTCTTCTGCACCTTTTGTTCCTCCGGGAACAACAAAGTCATTTACATGCGGAAATTTCATGGTCGCCCGCGACTCTCGTCAACCGAGAGGAGCGAAATTAGTGTCATACACTGATTTTCGGGGACCTTTGCTTGATGACATGTGACCATTCTTTGGTCCTTGTGAGGTGCTTGGCACCCATCATTAGGCAATTTGTGAAATTTTGGGAACAACAAGTCATTTGCATGTGGAGATTTTATGGTCACCCGCGACTCTCGCCAAGTCAAGAGGAGCGAAATTAGTGTCTTATCTTTACTTTTCTTTTATCTCCGATAAAAGACAAGTAAAGAGGGGCAACTGTCATACCCTAATTTCGTCCGGGGACCTTTGCTTGATGACATGTGACCATTCTTTGGTCCTTGTGAGGTGCTTGGAACCCATCATTAGGCGATTTGTGAAATTCCAGGACATGCCGAAAAACCAAAAAAAATGTTGATGCACAATCCGTAAGTTTCCGTGACACATCGGAAATCAAATGGAAGCATCGTTGCATAATTAAGTGAGGTTCCGTAACATTCCGTAAGTCAAAAAGGGGATGATTATGTAATCCACAAGGTTCCGTAACATTACGGAAAGAAAACAAGTATCGTTACGAAATTCGTAAGTTTCCGTAACTTTACGAAAAAAGAATCACCAAAAAAAACAGCAGAGGGGGTGTACTTAGTAAAAATGGGGGTGCAAATAGCACCCAGGCCCATTTGGGCCCTCCAGAAGATTCCTCCAGAAGGCGGTTGCTTCTGGAGGAAGCAACCCTGCTCGCCTGGGCGAGCTGAGCTCGCCTAGGCGAGCTGGGCGGCAACCACCTCCCCTATTTTGCTATAAATAGGGGAGGAAATGAAGAAGGAAGGGGTCCAGCCCCTTAGGCACTTCTCTCTCTTTCGAATTTGCTTGGAAAAATTATTTCCGTGAAGAAAATCTAAGCCGAGGCGCTTCCGAAACGTTTCCGTAACGTTTTCCGTGAGGAATCTCGCAAAGGTTTCAACCGTTCTTCGACGTTCTTCATTCGTTCTTCATCGTTCTTCGATCTTCAACGGGTAAGTACCTCGAACCAAGCTTTTTGATTCATTCTATGTACCCGTAGTGGTCCACATTGTGTTTCGTGCATTTTTATTCTCGTTTTGTCTACTTTTTATACCCCCTGTTGACATGCTTAAGCCATTTTGCTTAAGTCATTTCTCGCTTAACTTAAAAATAAAATAAATTTCCACCGAACATTTGAATTGTATTATCCGTTAACTTCGGTTAAAATCAATTCCGACCGTTCGGTCGTGCCGTAACCACGTTGGAAATCAAAAAGAGGTAAAAAATAATATAATAATCAAAAAATATCTTTTTTAGTAAAATAAAGCGGAAAATCAATCGGACGTTTTCTCTTTGGGATTTCTCATTCTTAATTGAATTGATTAATAACTAAAGTGAAACTAAGGCTAAAATCAACTCGCCTAGTCAAGCTCGTCCACAAAAATAGGCTTTTGAAGTTTGTCATTTCAATTTCTCACTAAGTAAAATGGATCATTTTTAAGGTCCAACGCCTTAAAATGATCACCTCTTAAAATAAAAAGAATCACTTGATAAGAAAGAACTACGTAGGTCTGAGTTCCTCATTGAGGATACGTAGGAGCAAAAGCCCCGCTTTTGTCGACCACCCCAAGAGATCGTTAATGGTCCAATGCCTTAACGTTTCTCTCCTTTCAAAAACAAGAGATTGTTAATGGTCCAATGCCTTAACGTTTCTCTCCTTTCAAAAACAAGAGATCGTTAATGGTCCAATGCCTTAACGTTTCTCCCCTTTCAAAATCAAAAGACCGTTTAATGGTTCAACACCTTAAATGACCTTTTGTTCAATAAAAACATATTTTGCAAAAAAAAGACAAAAAACAACTTAACCAAACACTTTGTTCCAAAAGAACTACGTAGGTCTGATTTTCTCATCCCAAATTGAGGAATACGTAGGAGCAAAGGGAAACACCCTTGTCGACCACAAAAAGAGAAAATATAAAAAGGGTATAAAGGATATAAGAACATAAAAAGGAACATAAAAATCAAAGTCATGTTTGCACATTCGATTAAAGGCTGCCGTCCCTTGGGACGGGCGCGTGGGGTGCTAATACCTTCCCCGTGCGTAAATACAACTCCCGAACCTTTCATTTAAAAGTTCGTAGATCGCGTCTTTTCCGGTTTTTCCGACGTTTTCCTCGAATAAACGTTGGTGGCGACTCCGCGCGTATTCCTTTCGTGGAACACGCGTCCCGCGAGTCACGCGTCGCCCTCCCGCCGAAGGGTAGGTTGCGACAAGTGGAGAATCTTGGAATTGATCTTGGATTAGTGGGCTGAACCATAACTAAAATTCACTAATCATAATTAGTGAAATTTTGGCTCCAAAGTTTGGCTCCACAAATTCAAGTAAAATTTGAATTTCCCTCCAATTTTGTGTGACACTTAGGCTATAAATAGAGGTCATGTGTGTGCATTTTTTTTCAACTTTGATCATTTGAATATTAAACTTCAGATTTCAAAGCTCATTTGGAGCACAAAATTTCGTGCTCTTCTCTCCCTCTCCCTTCATTCATCTCCTTCTTCCTCCAAGCTCTTATCCATGGCCTCCTATGGTGGTGAGCTTCTTCTAGACTCATCTTCTCCTTGAAGTGGCGTCTCCTCTCTCTCTTCCTTCTCCATTCCGCTGCCATTCATCTTCCAAGAAGCAAAGGAATCCATTGATGAAGAAGATCCTAGGCCTACAAGCTCCAATGGAGCTTGCATCACCTACAGGATAGTATCTAGGGGTCTCTAATAACTACTCCCAATGATTCATAACTCACATGGCCGTTTTCTAGAGGTATCATCACTCAAGATAATAATATTGTGGCGGTATGGAATACCAGTGACAACATATTATAAAGAGAGAAAGCTCTAGACGAGGTTTCACTATTATCAATTAAGTCGAAGACCTAGCATGATCATAGATTCACCTCCACTCCTTAAGTTCCCATGAACCCGGGTATAGGGTCCCTTTTTTACCCAAACTCGTGGGTGCTTAGTGTAAAAATGTGAAAAAAGACAGAAGTTATTACACTTTACAGTTCAATAAATGCAAACACGAAGTTTCACAATTCCACAATTCCTTAGAATAGGCCTAACTCACAAAAAGTCCCCAGTGGAGTCGCCAACTGTCGCAACGTGCCCTTTTGCGGGCGAGCAAAGACGAGGCTCACGGGTGCGCTTTCCAAAGGAGGAAAGATGCGCGGAGTCGCCACCAACGTTTATTTGTGGAAAACGTCGAGAAAACCGAAGGAAACCGGTCAAAATGAAAATTCTATGTTCGGGAGTTGTATTTACATTTGAGGAAGGTATTAGCACCTCTCACGTTTGTCTCAAAGGACAACAGCCTATTTTTTAGATTTGTGGAAATTGTATTCCCTTAACTTTTATTTCTTTTTTATTTTTTGAGGTCGACAAAAGCGGGGCTTTTGCTCCTACGTACCCTCCATCGAAGAGGAAATCAGACCAATGTAGTTCTTTCTTAAGAGTGAATCAAGCGATTCTTTTTACTTGAAAGGTGATCATTTTAAGGCGTTGGACCTTAAAAATGATCCATTTTACTTGGTAAGAAACTGAAATGATAAACTTTCAAAATCCTATTTTTGTGGACGAGCTTGACTAGGCGAGTTGATTTTAGCCTTAGTTTCACTTTAGTTATTAGTCAATTCAATTAAGAATGAGAAATCCCAAAGAAAAAATGTTCGATTGATTTTTCGCTTTATTTTACTAAAAGGTGTTTTTTGATTATTATATTATTATTTTACCTCTTTTTTTATTTCCAACGTGGTTACGGCACGACCGAACGGTCGGAATTCATTTTAACAGAAATTAACGGATGATACAATTCAAATAATCGGTGGAAATTTATTTTATTTTTAGATTAGGCGAGAAATGACTTAAATAAATGACTGAAGCATGTCAAAAGGGGGTATAGAAAGCGAATGAAAATGAGAATAAAAATACATGAAACAAAATGTGGACCACCACGGGTACATAGAATGAATTGAAAAGCTTGGTTTGAGGTACTTACCCGTTGAAGACTGAAGAAAACGAAGAACGAACGATGAATGTTGAAGAACGGTCGAGAATCTTCGTGTAATTACTCACGGAAACGTTACGGAAGCGCCTCGGCTTGGATTTTCCTCACGGAAATAATTTTCCTCAGCAATTTCGAGAGAATAAGAAGTGCCAAGAAGGCTGAACCCCTTCTCCCTTCACTCCTCCCCCTATTTATAGCAAAATAGGGGAGGAGCTTGCCACCCAACTCGCCCAGGCGAGCAAGGTTGCTTCCTCCAGAAGCAACAGCCTTCTGGAGGAAGAATCTAGAGGAAGAATCTGGAAGGCCCAAGTGGGCCTAATTTCTATTTGTACCCCCCTTTTTACTAAATGCATCCCCTTCTACTTTTTTTGGTAATTCTTTTTCCGTAACGTTACGAAACTTTACGAATTTTGCAACGATACTTATTTTCCTTCCGCAAGGTTACGAATCCTTACGGACTATGTATTTACTCTTTTTTAGCTTTCGAAGAAGTTACGGAAACTCACGGATTGCGCAAAAACACCTCTTTTCGATTTCCGCCACATTACGGAATTTCACGGATCGCGCAAGCCTGCTTCTTTTTTATTTCTGGCACGTCTCGGGACTTCATTTATTGTGCAACAAAGGACACCAAGTATCTCAAAGCGGCTAACCAAAGGTTGCATGTCATCAAGTAATAATCTCTGGACGAAATTAGGGTATGACACTTAGTCTCCTGAGGGTTAGTCCTATAGGCTGGCCTATTAGGAAGGCTTGCTCCTGGGACTAAATCTATTTGGTGTTCTATTCCCCTTAAAGGAGGTAGCCTAGGAGGTATCTCTTTGGGAAATATATCACCAAATTCATGTAAGAGTTCTTGGACCTTTAGGGGTAAGGTCTCAAATGTAGGAATTGTGGCAGTGCTAAGGGATGTTTCCCTTCATAGGAGAAGGTAGAAAGATTTTTTAAGAAGGAGTGCTCTTTTAATATCACCTTTTGTTGTAAAATGATTTTCCTTCTTAACAATCTTCTTGAAGGAATCATTTCCCTCTTTTTCCTTCCCCTTGGCCTTTGAAGACAAGGCCTTACTATCCTTCTTTTTCTTTTGTTTTTCTAGTTTTTCTTCCTCATCCCTCTTATCTTTCATAGTTAGTTGGTCTTTGGCCACCTATGAAGGTGTTTGAGGATGCAACACAAATTTAGTGCCAAGAAGGGTGAGGGTAATCTCATTAGTTAGGCCATTGTAAATGATCTTCCTATCAAATTGCCACGGCCTTCCTAAAAGAATATGTCTTGCCTCCATGGGAACTATATCACAATTAACTTCCTCCTTATATGTCCCAATGGAGAAAGGTACCTTCACTTGTTGGTTAACTATCATTTCCCCTTGCTCAGTGAGCCATTGAAGTTTATAATATTTTGGGTGGGGAATGATAGTGAGGTTCAACTTGGAAACTAATCTTGTGCTACAACAATTGCAACAGGGTCCACTATCCACAATGAGAGAACAAGTTTTATCTAAAATTTTGCATCTTGTATGAAATATGTTCTCTCTTTTGGATTGAGATAGATCACAAGATTGACCTCCAAGGAGTCTTCTAACCATTAAGAGGTCACCTTCTTCATGGGGGTAGACTTCCTCACTAGACTCTTCACCCCTTACATCATCTTCACTTCCACTAGAGGAAGGGCAAGAAGTAGTCTCCTCTTGACTACTATAAATGTCTTGACCCCTCATGATCATGGTTTTCTTTGTGGGGCATTGAGAGGCAGTGTGACCTCTCCCAAGACATTTGAAGCATTTAATGTTGCTAGTCCTTTCTTGGGAACTAGTCTTAGGGGTGTATTTCTCTATGGTCTTACCCTTATCTTCCTTGGGTTTGGAGGGTGCAGCCCCCAAAATTCCATGGGCTTGGTCCTTCCTTGGATAAGAGTGAGAGCCATAAGATTTTGAAGAAGGCTTTCTTTTAAGTTGTTGCTCCACTCTTATACAAAGTTGGATTAGCTCGTCTAGGTCCCTATATGGAAGGAGTTCAACCTTGTCCCTCACTTCTATATTAAGCCCACAAAGGAACCTAGCTATGCTTGTTCTTTCCTCCTCCCTAAGTCCAGCTCTTCAAAAGTGTATTTCCATTTGTTGTCTATATTCTTCAACACTCATACTCCCTTGTCTAAGCCTTTGGAGCTTGTCCATAAGCTCTCTTTCATAGTAGGAGGGAATGTGCCTCTTCCTAAGGGCACTCTTAAGATCATTCCAATACTCTACTGGAGGATCCCCATGAGTCCTTTGTTCCCTAACAAGGAAGGGAAGTCCACCAATAGAGGGCATACCCTTGAAAGCTAAGGGTAGCCAATGGAACTTTTCTCTCTTCGCTAATATGATGGCAAGCAAAAAGTTGTTCAGCCTTCATTTCCCAATCTAAGTAGGCCTCAACATTATCTTTTCCATGGAAATATGGGAGGCTAATGTTAACCTCTTGAGGCCTTCTATCATTTTCTCTCCTATGGGAGTGAGGTCTAAGATGTGACCTATGCCTTCCTTCATAATAGTCACGAAGTTCTTCACTTAGGCTCTTGCAAGAGTTATGACTACAATAAGAGGCATGTTTTTCTTTTCTCAACTCTTTTAGTATTTTCCTTCTTTCTTCCTCTCTTATTTTCTCTCTTTCATCTTGACTTATTTCTTCCACTCTTTTTTTTTCCTTTTTCTTTTCTCTCTTGTTTTTCTTTCCACAACTTAAGGGATCTCAACTCATCTAATATCTTATACAAGGGGTCCTTAGAAGTAGAACCCTCACCATTAACACTAGATGAAGAATGAAGACTCATGTTGGTTCCTAAGTTATGGTTCTTTCTTGTTGGGGGTTTCAAAACAAAAGGTAAAAGAAACTATGGTTGAAACTAGCCAAAATAAACACTAAAAGAGGTGTGAAATATAAGGTAAAAACTAATTGGTAAAATGCAAGCTATCTAGGCGGTTTGACAATGGAAGGTAAAGAAAATAAGCTATGAAAGTAAGCAAGAAATGTAAACTAGGCGAATCCTAAGAGTGTTTGGATGACCACATTCAAGGTTCCCAACAAAACACTCACAATCCTAAGGGAAAATTGCCTAAAATTATTACACACAAATGGAAGTAGGGTGACCTATTGGAGGCTCCCAACTTACTTCCAATGAAAGGCCTTTTTGTTACAAAATTTGAAAGCAATGAAAGTAACTAAATTGTCTATTACAAAATTACAAAAAGGTCCTCAATTTTGGTGGTTGTTCTCTCTTTGGTGATTCACTCAATTTGGAGTGCTTCTTAGTCCAATAGTTCTTAAGGTTGTTTTCCCCTTGCTTCTTGACTCAAATTCTTCAAGGGATGGCACCAATCCTTCTTTCCAACTCCCTATATGGCAACTCACAAACAAGGAAACAAAAAGTCAAGCAATAACCAAAGACGAAAAAAATGAAATCAAAGCTAAACCAATAGAGTTTTAACAAGACAAATTTTCAAGGATTATTCAACAATTAAAGCAATGAAAAGCACATAAAAGCAAGCTAGGACTCAAAGAGAAACTTAGAATGGCTCTAGAGTAGAGTAAAAAACAGTAAAAAAGGAGACTCAAGAAACCTCTAGTTTTGGAACTTGTATTCACAGTAATTTTCAATTGAAATTTCAGAACTAGGATTGGTATAAAATAGGCATCAATTATAGAAAAAAAATTGAGCCAAAACAACAAGCACACTTCCTTTTCACTTTTTTTTTCTAGGACACTGATTATTCTGCCAACTTGTGTGATTTTTCTTATTTTTTCCTTTAATCCAAATCGCTTGTTTATTTTTTCAGAATTTTTTTTCCAGATGTCTAGAAAATTCAGTAAAAATTTCAGCTCAAAACACGTAGTGACCAATTCCCAGTAATTTATAAAAGTTCGTATGTTCAAGCTGCCAGCACCAGCGATTTCAACCTAGAAATTAAGAGTAGTGTTTATGTTGCTTAAGGCTTGGATAGTTACAATTTGTGTTTACTTATGCTCAATTATCTTGAACAACACAATTCAAGAGAGCTTAAGACTTATTTTGATTCATAAATCTGTTGGATCAAGTGGCCTCGGAATAATTAAGAGGGGGGTTGAATTAATTATGAACGTGTCTTGACTAATTAAAAATTATCCTTCTTAATATTACTATATTCAATTAGGCTTTACTACTAAGTTATGAGGAAGTAAAGAACAAAAACAATAACTTAGGCAAAAGTAAAGCAGAAATAAAAGTACACAGCGGAAAAGTAAAGAGTGTAGGGAAGAAGAAGACAAACACAAGATTTATACTGGTTCGGCCACAACCCGTGCCTATGTCTAGTCCCCAAGCAACCACCAGTTCTTGAGATATCCAATAACCTTGTAAAATCGTTTACAAGCAAAGATCCACAAGGGATGTACCCTCCCTTTTTCTCTTTGAACAACCAAGTGGATGTACCCTCCACTTGAACTGATCCACAAGAGATGTACCCTCTCTTGTTCTCAGTATTACAACCCAAGTAGATGTACCCTCTACTTGTACCACAAAGGATGTACCCTCCAATGCGTTAAGAAAAAGAATTCTTAGGCGGTTAGTCCATTGAATCTTTGTAAGGGGAAACAAAAAGATATCTCAGGCGGTTAGTCCTTTGAAATCTTTTGTTTAAAAGGAAGAGGAAGAATCAAAAGAATTCTCAGGCGGTTAGTCCTTTGAAACTTTTGGCAAGAGGGAGAAGGAAGAAACAAAAGAATTCTCAGGCGGTTAGTCCTTTGAATCTTTTGGCAAGAGAGAGAAGGAAGAATCAAAAGAATTCTCAGGCGATTAGTCCTTAGAATCTTTTGGCAAGAGGGAAAAGGAAGAAAAGATAGCACACTTTTGTTTTCTGCAGAATTTCCACTTGCAGAAAAACAAAGTTTTGAAAACAAAGTTTAGAAAGCTTTTTGGCAAAGAAAAAGCAATGGGCAATGGTTAGAGAAAGATTGTGAAAAAGGATTGTTTGGAAGGATATCATATATCTTTTGAACATGTGCCAAAGTCATGCTTTTATAGACTCTTCATGTCTGGTCAAAGAAACCATTGGAAGAGTTATGACTTTTGAGAAAACCATGTTAAGAGTTATAACTCTTAACTTTTTTTTTAAAACTATTCACTGGTAATTGATTACCACAAAGGTGTAATCGATTACACAATGTATTTTATGAAAAGTTGTGACTCTTCACAATTGGATTTGAATTCCAACGTTCAAATTCACTTGTAATCAATTACTAATATAGTGTAATCAATTACACTATTTAAAAATCATTTTGGAACATTATAAATCATTTGAAAACATTTTGAAAATCAAACTGGTCACTGGTAATCGATTACTGATAACTGGTAATCGATTACAAGAGAGTAATCACTCTGGTAACTTAGAAAATTTGAGAAAATTCTTTTGTAAAACAAAACTGTGCTATTTGGTTTTTGAAAAAATCTTTTAACACTTATCCTATATGAAGTGTTGACTTGTTGCTTCTTCTTGAGTCTTGATTCTTTACTTGAATCTTGAATCTTGATCTTGATTATTCTTGAATCTTGAATCTTGATCTTGATTATTCTTGAATCTTGAATCTTGAATCTTGATCTTGATTATTCTTGAATCTTGAATCTTGATCTTGATTCTTGAAACTTGCTTGACTCTTGATTCTTTGGCATCATCAAAATAATCTTGGAAGGCATTTCTTCCACAAAATCCAGCCACAACTCAGCACCACAACTCAACTTCATCATAGGCATCATGTAGGAAACTTAGAAAACAAAAAAAGGAGTTCAACAACAAGACTACTTCTAGGAATTGATTTAGAACATGTTATGAACTAAATAACATGCATGAATTAGACTCAAAATTCAAAAGATAGGCTAAGAATGACAAGAATACAAGAACAAATGTATCTAGAATTCAATAAACAAAATAAAAATTCAACACAAACTTAGAACATAATGTGAAAATTACTATGACTAAACATGACTCTAAGACAACATGGATTAAGTGATTTACACTTAGATTTTTGTGTTTTTTTTCTAATCAATATTTTGGAAGAAAATTTAGATCTAAAGGTTCAGCACCAGAATATTATGAATGAAAAATGATAGAACCTAAAATCAACACAAAAACATGATTCAAGAGTAGATCTACAAAATTTGAACCATAGAAATGCAAGAACAAGTGTAGATCTAAGATTTAATCGGTTTATTTTTTATTCAATCTACTCTAAACAGCAAAAAACCACAAGACAATGGAAGATATACATGGAGAATAAGATGAAGAACAAGGAATTAAAGAGAATTCATTGAACAAAAAGATAGAGGAAGCAAAAGAACATCACCTAGATGAAGATGCTCTTGATACCACATGATGTAAGCTCCACGTAGAGCTTGTAGGCCTTGGATCTTCTTCATCAATAGAGTCCTTTGCTTCTTGAGGTCTGATTGTAGCGGAATGGAGAAGGAAGAGAGAGAGGAGACGCCACTTCAAGGAGAAAATGAGTCTAGAAGAAGCTCACCACCATAGGAGGCCATGGATAAGAGCTTGGAGGAAGAAGGAGATGAATGAAGGGAGAGGAAGAGAAGAGCACGAAATTTTGTGCTCTAAAAGAGCTCTGAAATCTGAAGTGTATTTTTCAAATGATCAAAGTTCAAAAAAATGCACACACATGACCTCTATTTATAGTCTAAGTGTCACACAAAATTGGAGGGAAATTTGAATTTCAATTCAAATTTCACTTGAATTTGAAATTGAATTTGTGGAGACAAATTTTGGAGCCAAAATTTCACTAATTATGATTAGTTAATTTCAGTTATGGTTCAGCACACTAATCCAACATCAATTCCAAGATTCTCCACTAAGTGTGCTTAGGTGTCATGAGGCATGTAAAGCATGAAGGACATGCACAAAGTGTGACTATATGATGTGGCAATGGGGTGTAGTAAGCAAATGCTCACCTCCCCCTCTAAAATTTAATTGGATTGGGCTTCTACCAATTCAATTAAATTTATTTCCCAAGACACACATCAAATATTCACTTAGTGCATGTAAAATTACAAAACTACCCCTAATACAAAAACTAGTCTAGGTGCCCTAAAATACAAGGGCTGAAAAATCCTATATTTTTAGGGTACCCTACCTACATTATGGAGCCCTAAATACAAGGACCAAATATAATGACATCCTAATCTAATATGTACAAATATAATTGGACCCAACCTTGGCCCATGGGCTCAGAAATCTACCCTAAGGTTCAGGAGAACCCTAGGGCCTTCTTCAGCAGCTCTAGCCCAATCCTCTTGGAGCCTCTTACTCATGGCTCTAGTGACTGGTCCCTTCCTAGGGAGGATTGCATCAGTCTAGTCATACATGAGGGATCTGCAGACGAAACTCAGTTTAAGTTAGTTTAAACCTAAGAGGGCTACCTAAATCGGGTGTAGTCTTAAATGAAGGATCTGCAGACGAAGCTTGGATATTCAGCCTGACGAGGGATCGAGGGTTTAGTTTTTTAGGCTACAACATAGAACACAAGAACACAAAAAGTAATTGCAGTGGGGAGCGATCACTCGCACTAAGCGCAATGACCCCTGATTGATTGGCTGAATGGTTCAGCTAAGCGCACATTGCTACGCTAAGCCGAACATCTTCACTGTAAGTTGCACCTTAAGCAATGGGCTTAACGTGGATGATGTGCTAAGTGCCACTTCCTCTTTGTGAAAATTTATTATAGCTGCACTAAGTGCGCCATCCTGCGCTAAGCCCCAGATTCATTCTGTAAGTTGAGCTTTCAAGCTAAGCTTAGCGGGAAAGGATGCGCAAAGCGCCAACATCATTCTATTTTTAAATCTTTGGAAGTACGCTTAGCGCATGTGGTGGCGCTAAGCCTGAATCACTCACTGTAAGTTGAAGCTTGATGTTACGCTAAGCCTCGCATCTCAGGCTAAGCGCATATTATAGAAAGATTTTTGGTGTTGCAGAAAGCGCTAAGCGCAGCCTGCCGCGATAAGCCCCAAATGCTTACGGGATTTTATAACTTCAAGTTAAGCTTAGCGCGAGGCTAGGATAAGCGCTAGTGTTTTAAACTCAAACATCACATTGGCACACTAAGCGCGCCTTACAAATTTCAGTTTTTAAAAATCAAAGGCAGAGGTAGTTGGGTTGCTACCCTACCTCTGCACCCTCTCATCTTTGAGCATTCTTTTACTTTCTACTGCGTGTGTACTGCTTCTCTGCATCATATTTGCTTAATTTCAAAGACAATCCAAGTAAGTTAGCATATTTCTATTTTTACTTTTCATGCTTCGTGACTAGTATTGTTGTTAAGTTAAGTTACTTAGTTTTAGGGTTAGGTATTTTAAGACTTTAGGTAGTTTAGAAGCCCATTAGGGGCAATGTGGCTAAAAGGGGTGAAAAACCCTTGTGTGTATTTTTGGGATTTCTGATGATCACGCTAAGTGGACCATGTTGCGCTAAGCGCATTCATCGTGGCTGTTGAACCAAAACGATGCAGACGCTAAGCGTCAATAGTATACTGAGATACTCAGAGTAGTTCAGGCGCTAAGCCCAGCTTGCTGAGCTAAGCGTCACTTTGCTTTTGTAAGTTTTCCTTTGCAGTAAGGCTAAGCGCGTCTGTGCGCTAAGCCCTTGTTGTGTGTTGAGCTAAGCGCCCTATTGCGCTAAGCTCAACTCCCTCACTGTCTTTTAAGTTTTTGTAGTCAGGCTAAGCGCACCCTGTGCGTTAAGCCTATGTGTCTTTCTGTTGAGGCTGAGCTAAGTGCCAGCATGCTGCGCTAAGCTCCAATCCTTTGCGGTTTTGAAAATTGTAGACTTAGGCTAAGCGCTGTTGTGCGCTAAGCCTATTCTGCAGAAAAAAAATGTTTTCTGTGTCTTTAAGCTAAGCACCAGCTTGCTACGCTTAGCGCTTGAGTAAAATTTCATAAGGGGCTAAGCCCCCAACTCTGTTTTCAGTTTAAATTTTTCTGTTTTCTTGAGAATAAACCTATGCTAATCTCTTGTGTTTTGTCTTATATTTTGCAGATGGCTTCTAGGAAAAGAAAGGCACCCTCTACACCTACCCAAGCCAGAATTGACAGATCAAGATTCACATTCCAGGAAGCTTGGGTGAGATACACAGACATTATTGTGCCTAGGAAATTGCTACTTGAGAGAAATGTGGTGGTCTACACCACAAAATTTGATGAATTCCTAGATGAGCTGGATAGAAGACACTGGAGAGAGGAGTTGACTGACTTTCTGGATAGCAATATTGATGTTGCCATTGTAAAAGAATTCTATGCAAACCTCTATGCCCCCGAGGACAAATCACCTAAGCAGGTGAGGGTGAGAGGTCATTTGATTAAGTTTGATGAGGATACTCTTAACACATTTTTGAAGACCCCTGTTGTTATGGAAGAGGGGGAAACACTTTGTGCTTACTCTAGATTTGCACTCTTGAGGCCTGATCCTCAAGAGTTAGCTGCTAAGTTCTGTATCCCAGGGAGATTCGAGCTTAATGCTGATGGGCAGTCCTTGAAGATTCTGAGGAAGAACATGACCACTCTTGCTCATACTTGGAGCATTCTTTCCATTTCAAACCTTATTCCCACTTCCCACACTTCTGATGTCACTCTTGACAGAGCCAAACTCATTTATGGCATCATCATGAAGATGGACATGAATGTGGGGTACCTCATCTCCCACCAGATCTCCCTCAGAGCATAGCATGATACATGCATACTAGGATTCCCTGGCTTGATCACAGCTTTATGTAAGGCTAGGGGAGTTCAGTTAGATTTGAGGCCCCTAGAGAGCCTGAGTCCTGCCATTAATTTGGCATATATTAAGAAGAACTATTGGAATCTTGATGATCCAACAGTAACTTTCAGAGGACCCAGGAAGGCCAGGGGTAAGAGATCTGAGGCCCCTTCCACTTCGGCACCATTAGAGGCACCAACACCTTCTTCTTCTCCAATACCGCCCTCTTCATCCACTCAGATTCTAGTCATTCCTCCAGCACCTCCGCAGATGCTTTACTCTATGCTCCAGAGCATCCACAGGGGGAAGTCCATCATCATGCAGAGCCTTCAGGGCTTGGGCTTGCCCTCCATTATGAGCATGGAGGAGTTTGAAACTCAGGTGGCCTGGCCAGGAGACCAGCCCTCTTCTTCTGGAGGGGGTGGGGCCTCTGCAGCCCAAGAGCCTGATACTAAGGAGCCACCAGCACCAACACCAGCAGAGGAGGAGACTACTCCAGATCAGACTCCACAGCCATATCTAGCCCCTGCACATATACCTGAGGATGTTGCACCAGTTGCAGAGCCTGAGCAGCTTATACAGGATTCATCAGCAGCTCCAGCACTGGATTTGAATGAAGACTAGCCACAGGAGGAGCAGGACGTTTAAACTTTTTCATTCTGAACACTCTAGTTTATTTTTAGTTATTTTATGATTTATGTCATTTAAATTTCAGCTTTTATGTTTCAGTTCTTTAAATTTCAGCTTTAATGTTTAAATTCTTTAAATTTCAGCTTTAATGTTTCAGTTCTTTAAATTTCAGTAGTGTCGTTGTTTGTTTGCTTGTACAAAAAGCTTGATTGAACAATGAATTGGTTGAACTTTGTATGCAGTGGTTTGTTTGGTATGAAATGAGTATTTGAAAATGATTTTATTGAGCAAATGTATGAATTGAATGGATTAGGATGATTAGATGATTGTTTTGATCAAGTTTGCAGTCATTAGAAGAGAATGAGCATGTGATTGGAAGTATGTCTGAAAATGTTAGTTGGTTGTCAGATTAATTGTGAAGGAATGCATTAACCGTATCCCAGTGAGAGTGTGATCTTTAGATTTTGAGTGAAACGACTATCATTTAGTATTGATTTTTGCGTGAATCTCTGAAGTATGGACTGGATGCATGAATTAGAGGATGATGAAGGCCATGTTTGATTATGAATAGTCACTTAGCCAAAAAGCTGACCATATGTTTGAATGAGTTATCCCTTGCACCCAGTTTGAGCTGAATGAATTTATTGATTGATTGAACCTGGAGCCTATTCAGTTGTATCTTCTGCTACCTTATTTTAGGTTGTAGGAGAGCATCACCCATAGAAGTTGGGTTCAAAGCAAATTTGTCCCAAATTTGGGGGAGGCACTGGGTAAGAATTGAAATGGTCAAAGAAAATAGTATACACACACTATTTATGTATATAATGTTTTCCATGTTCAAAAAAAAATGTAAGTACAAATGAAATTAATAAGTGTGTATGCTGCAAAATAATGGAAGCTGAGTGCCTAAATAAAGGGCGAGTATGGGGAAGGAATGAATGAAAAAGATGAAGGTTTATCTATGGATGAAGGCTCTCCTAGAACCTAAGCTTTTGAATCCTAGAAAAACCATGATTTGTTGGTAGCCTAACCCCATTACAAGCTTAAATAATCCTTCACATTCAATTTGTGTGTTTATTTTTGTATGATATGAGATGAAATGCAAAGGTTGGAACTTGTGTTGGTTGTTTATGATGGAATAAGCCTAAACACTTGAGCTTGAGTGAAACAATGACTGTGAGGTTTTGGTTGATGATCCTTCCTTGATTTTTGTCATGCTTACTAGCTTATTTGAGGTGTGACTCTAATGCTTAAGCTCCTATCTTTGAAAAGCTGCATGCTTGTGAGAAGTAATTGATTTAAGCATTCCATGATATTCAGTTCATATGGTTGAATTCCTTTATGAATCTGACACCATTTTCTTTTGATTGACCACTGTCTTTGTCACTTGAGGACAAGTGAGTTGTTCTTTCTTTGCTTGAGGACAAGCAAAACTATAAATTTGGGGGAGTTTGTAAGTCGCCTTATACGACTAACTTTTGTATAGAAAACATTTTCCAAAACTTGCATAGTTCCCTAATTTATGGTTATTTTGTAGTGATTTTTTGTAAATAAATTTTGTTTTATGGATAAAGTTGTCTCTAGAATATGTCCATATGATTTAATGATGAAATATATGCAATTTCAGGTGAAAAAGAGGCTAAGTCATGAAGTGCCAAAAGTGACAGTTGAGCTTAGCTCATCAGTGAGCTAAGCATGCATCCACCGCTAAGCACAATTTCAGCGTGCTTAGCGCGATAGAAGAACCTGGCAGGGCATCAATATCAAGGTCGCATGCCAAGCGCGAGATCAATGCGCTAAGCGCAACAGTTGTCTTCAGCCAGACTCAGCGCATGACTGGTGCTAAGCTCAAACCCACTTACTCGCGCTAAGCACGAGGGTGGCGCTAAGCGCGAGGGTGGCGCTAAGCGCAACATCATGAATTCAGAGCCTGTTTAAAGTTGTTGGATCGAGTGGCCTCAGAATAATTAAGAAGGGGGGGTTGAATTAATTATTCCTAACCCTTTACTAATTAAAAAATTACTCTTCTAAGGCTTTTACTATGTTGTTAAGTAAATAAAGAGTAGAAAAGAAACGTAACCAAAAGTAAAAGCGGGAATTAAAATGCACAGCGGAAATTAAAAGAGTAGGGAAGAAGGAGACAAACACATAAGAGTTTTTATACTGGTTCGGCAACAACCTGTGCCTACATCCAGTCCCCAAGCGACCTGCGGTCCTTGAGATTTCTTTCAACCTTGTAAAATTCCTTTACAAGCAAAGATCCACAAGGGATGTACCCTCCCTTGTTCTCTTTGAACAACCTAGTGGATGTACTCTCCACTAGAACTGATCCACAAGAGATGTACCCTCTCTTGTTCTCAGTCAACAACCCAAGTAGATGTACCCTCTACTTGTACCACAAAGGATGTACCCTCCAATATGTTAAGATAAAGTTCTCAGGCGGTGAAACCTTTGAAACTTTGTGAATGGGGATACAAAAGAATTCTCAGGCGGTTAGTCCTTTGAAATCTTTTGTATATGGGAAAGGGAAGAATCAAAAGAATTCTCAGACTGTGTCTTTTTGAATTCTTTGACAAGGGAGAAGGGAGACACAAAAGAATTCAAGCGGTTAGTCCTTTGTTCTTTTGGAAAAGGGATAAGAGAGACAAGAAAAGAATTCAGGCGGTTAGTCCTTGGCGAATTCTTTTTTGCAAAGGGAGAAGAGAATGAAAAGAATGAATAGCACAAGTTTTAAAGGTTTGGAAAACCAGAAAACTTTGGAAAGCTTTTGGCAAAAGGAAGAAGAAGAAGTTCAAAGAGACTCAGAAATCAATTGGCAAAAGTTTGTTGTCTAAAGAATGAATTGGAAAGATTGTTGAAATGCAAATCAAAGCCTTGCTTTTATAGACTCTCCATTAGAAGAGTTATGACCTTTAGAAAAACTTAAAACCAATTTGAAAAAGTCAAAAACTATTTGAAGAGTTACATCTTTTGATTTGTTCAGAAACTATCACTGGTAATCGATTACCAAATCAGTGTAATCAATTACACAAAGCTTTTTTGTGAAAGGATGTGACTCTTCACATTTGAATTTGAATTTCAATGTTCAAACACACTAGTAATCGATTACCAAATCATTGTGATCGATTACAACATTTTGAAATCAATTGGAACGTTGTAAATTCAGTTGAAAGCTTTTTGAAAACTATTTTGCTACTGGTAATCGATTACAATAATCTGGTAATCGATTACTAGAGAGTAAAAACTCTTTGGTAAAAGGTTTTGAGAAAAATTCATGTGCTACTCAGTTTTTTGAAAAAAACTTTTTAATACTTATCTTGATTAAGTCTTCTCTTGATTCTTGAATCTTGAGTCTTGAATCTTGATCTTGTTTCTTGGAACTTGAATCTTGAAATTTGATTCTTTGATTCTTGAAATCAAATTTCCTCTTTGAACCTTGAAGTGTTCTTGATTCAATCTTGAACTCATTCTATGATTCTTGAGATCATCTTTGTTATCATGAAGTGTTCTTGACTTTTGAGCTTTTTGTCATCACCTTTGTTATCATCAAAACTTCTTGGAATCAATCTTGATTCATCATGAAACTTGCTTTTACAAAAGCCTGTCTTATGCAGAATTAGGGTACAACTTTGAAAAGGCCCAGTGCACAGAATTCCACAGCACACCACAGTGCCTATTTCAGGAATAGAGCTCTGGAGGCAGTAAGAGGAGCAATTTTTGCAGAGATACCTAGGTTTTGTAAGCTTATTATTGTTAGGGTTTCTTTTGTAATTGCCGGCTAAACACCCTAGTTGGGGATTTCTAATGAACAACTGATGTAAATACTTAATACCTAATTGATTGTGTTTTCTGTGTTCAATGCTTCCTTCAACGCTTAATGTTTGTATGCTTTTGGTCTGATAATCCATTTGTGTGCATAGTTAGGTGACTTTAGCATTGGGAAATGTACTGTTGCCTTAGAACTTAATTGAAGCGGGATTGAAACTTAGTCTTACAAAAGGGATTTGCAGATTAAGTTTTGGTTTTAATTATGTTGTTACAATAATGCGGTTTAGTCTAGGCCTAGTCTAACAAGAGGGATCTACAGATGAAGCTTAGGGTAAATTAGGCTAAACTTTCGTAAGCTGCTTGAGCTGAGTCTAGTCTTACAAGAAGGATCTGCGGACGAAACTCAGCTTAAGTGATGCAATCCTACCCCGCAAGGGTATTGGATTGAAGACTCCAAGAGGATTGGGCTAGAGCTGCCAAAGAAGGCCTTGGGGTTCTCATGAATCCCAGGGTAGATTTCTGAGCCCATAGACCAAGGTTGGGTCCTCTCTTCTTTGTAAATATTAGAATAGATTTTTCCTTCTTTTGGGCCTTGTATTTTGGCCATTCTATTAGTATAGGATTTTAGCCTTGTATTTCAGGGCATTTTGAGTAGTCTTTGTAGTAGGGACTTTTTTTTTGTATTTTCATGTATTTTGTCAAGGAGGTGAGCTTAGTTTTTAGATGGGTGTGTGTAGCTAAGCTCTAGCTTCCCAAGGAAGCTTCTCAAGGAGGTGAGCTTAGTTTTTAGATGGGTGTGTGTAGCTAAGCTCTAGCTTCTCAAGGAAGTTTTCTCAAAGAAGCTTCTCAAGGAAGTTTTCTTAAGAAATCTTCACAAGGAAGCTACCTAGTCTATAAATAGAAGTATGTGTAACACTTGTTGTAACTTTGATGAATGAGAGTCTTGTGAGACACAACTCAAAGTTCAACTTCTCTCCCTTTTTCTTCCTTCAATTTCGTGCTCCCCCCTCTCTCTTTCTCTCCCTCTTTCTTTTCCTCCATTGAAGCATCCTCTCCAAGCTTCTTATTCAAGGCTCATCTTGGTGGTGAAGCTCCTTCTTCCATGGCTTATTCCCTAGTGGATGGCGCCTCCTCTCACCTCTTCTTCTTTGTCTTCTGCTGCATCTCCATGGTGGAAAATCACCATTAAAGGACCTCATTGAAGCTCAAATATCCAACCTCCATAGAAGCCCCACAAGAAAGCTTCCATCATTAAGTTACTCTACACCTAAGAGGGTCGTCTAAATTGGGCCTAGTCCAATAAGAGGGATTTGAGGACGAAGCTTGGATTGATTTGGTCTGACAAGGGATCGAGGTTTAGTAATTTAGGCTACAACATAGAACACAAGAGCATGATTGATTAGAGAAATATATTTATATACATCAGCTTGTCTGTTAGAAAGACCCAACATTCCTACCTACTGCTGTCACTTTTACTTACGTTGTATTTTATAGTTTTTAGCATAAAGGTTTAGTTTAAATTCTGTTTGAAATTATCCATCATACATGTTCTCTCAACAATGCTTCATTTCTGAATTTAACTCAAGCTAACATTAGTTCCCTGTGTTCGATACTCGGATCCATTCATTTTAATTTTTAAATACATGACAATCTAGTGCGCTTTTCGGCAAACCAGATTTCCCTTAAATATATTTGAACGAAGAAAAAGTGGTACAAAAAGTAATCGCATGGGAAATCCAACACAGACCCTAAAGCCTAGGCCCAACAATAGGGTTCAAACTACTTGATTACATTGGATTTGACACGGAAATCTCGGGTCGCTCCATGATCTGCTGTAGAAGCAAGCTTCAAGATTGATTCAAGGAGTTTTGATGATAACAAAGATGATGACAAAAAGAACACTTCATGTTAACAAAGATGATGACTTTAAGAATCAAAGAATGAGTTCAAGATTGAATCAAGAGCACTTCAAGGTTCAAAAGGAAATTTGATTTCAAGAATCAAGAATCAAGTTTCAAGATTCAAGTTCCAAGAATCAAGATCAAGATTCAAGACTCAAGATTCAAGAATCAAGAGAAGACTCAATCAAGATAAGTATTAAAAAGTTTTTTCAAAAACTGAGTAGCACATGAATTTTTCTCAAAACCTTTTACCAAAGAGTTTTTACTTTCTGGTAATCGTTTACCAGATTATTGTAATCGATTACCAGTAGCAAAATAGTTTTCAAAAAGCTTTCAACTGAATTTACAATGTTCCAATTGATTTCAAAATGTTTTAATTGATTACAATGATTTGGTAATCGATTACCAGTGTGTTTGAACGTTGAAATTCAAATTCAAATGTGAAGAGTCACATCCTTTCACAAAAAGCTTTGTGTAATCGATTACACTGATTTGGTAATTGGTTACTAGTGATAATTTCTGAACAAAATCAAAAGATGTAACTCTTCCAATAGTTTTCAAGTTTTTCTAAAAGTTGTAACTTTTCCAAATGGTTTTTAAGTTTTTCTAAAGGTTATAACTCTTCTAATGGTTCTCTTGACCAGACATGAAGAGTCTATAAAAGCAACACTTTGATTTGCATTTCAATACATTTATTCATTTCAACAATTCTTTTGACAACAACTTTTCCACTTTGATTTCTGAATCTCTTTGAACTTCTTCTTCATCCTTTTGCCAAAAGCTTTCCAAAGTTTTTTGGTTTTCCAAACCTTGAAAACTGTGCTATTAATCTTTTTCATTCTCTTCTCCCTTTGCCAAAACAATTTGCCAAGGACTAACCGCCTGAATTCTTTTTGTGTCTCTCTTCTCCTTTTTCCAAAAGAACAAAGGACTAACCGCCTGAATTCTTTTGTGTCTCCCTTCTCCCTTGTCAAAGAATTCAAAACAACACAGTCTGAGAATTCTTTTGATTCTTCCCTTTCCCATATACAAAAGATTTCAAAGGACTAACCGCTTGAGAATTCTTTTGTATCCCTATTCACAAAGTTTCAAAGGTTTAACCGCCTGAAAACTTTGTCTTAACACATTGGAGGGTACATCCTTTGTGGTACAAGAAGAGGGTACATCTACTTGGGTTGTTGACTGAGAACAAGAGAGGGTACATCTCTTATGGATCAGTTCTAGTGGAGGGTACATCCACTAGGCTGTTCAAAGAGAACAAGGGAGGGTACATCCCTTGTGGATCTTTGCTTGTAAAAGGAATTTTAGAAGGTTGAAAAGAAATCTCAAGGACTGCAAGTCGCTTGGGGACTGGATGTGGGCACAGGTTGTTGCCGAACCAGTATAAAAACACTTGTGTGTTTGTCTCTTTCTTCCCTACTCTTTTAATTTCCGTTGTGCACTTTAATTCCCGCTTTTACTTTTGGTTAAGTTTCTTTTCTATTCTTCATTTACTTAACAACATAGTAAAAGCCTTAGAAGAGTAAATTTTTAATTAGTAAAGGTTTACGAATAATTAATTCAACCCCCCCTTCTTAATTATTCTGAGGCCACTTGATCCAACATCTGCCAATTTTTCAATTCAAAGCCCGGGGAACACGGCGGCACCCAATTTGGCTGATCTTGATTGGTTTCATTGTCCAGCACAACAACTTGATCCTCATGCATCCTGTTAGTCGATGAATACGACTAACTTTTGTGTATAAAACTTGTGTAAATTGTATCAAACTCCTCCAATTTATGGTTATTTTGTAGTGTTGTAATTACTTTTGGGTAAAGATAGGTAATAAATACTCAGTACTTCCCTTTTTTGTGTTTAATAATCATTTTCTCTCAATTTCAGGTTAATTAGGCGAGTTTGTGAAGTGCTGATTTTCACCCTCTCGCTAAGCCAAATCTGCTGGCTTAGCGAGCCATCCGCTGAGCGCAACATTCCTCGGCTAAGCGCGAGGAAGAATCAAGAAGAAGGATCAGTTGTGCATGTTCGCTGAGCAAAGGGCCATCCCGCTAAGCGCACAGCTTCAGTCCATTCGCTGAGTGAGAAAATCCGCGCTAAGCCGAAATTCACTAATGCGCGCTAAGCGGTTTAGAATTGCACTAAGTGCATGAGCACGAACAGAACCACCTATTTAAGTCTGAAATCAGATTTTGGAAGGGAGTTTGGCCTTTTCTTGAAGCTTCTGCATGTCTAGGGAGTTCTGGAGAGAGAAAGGTCCAAGTTCCAGAGAGTTTGAGAGATTTTGTTGTGTGAAGATCTGCAGAGACCAGAGCTTAAAGAGGAAGTCGTTCTGAGAGCTTGAGATGAGTTTGTGAGTGATTGTGAGGTCCTAGAGGTGGAAGAGACATCCCCACTACTTGTATTTCTACAATCTTTCATCTTTCTCTTCTCTATGTTGTAAAGGAAGTTTCCCAGTTATGGAAAGCTAAATCCTCTGTTGGATCTTCCTTGTAGGTACTTGATGTAAATATCTTTTTATCTATCTAATGATGTTTTGTGTGTTCTTTGTGCTATCAGTATTTCATTCTAGTATGCTTTTACCTTGATCACGTAGATGCATGCTTTGTTAGGGTCATTCAACAGTGGAAACTGGTCTGATTCTTAGAACTTGATAGGACAGGGCTAGTTTGTCGTACTATCACGAGGGATCGGGATACGATAACCTAGTTGTTGTATGTTTGTCTTAATGCGGTCCTGGCCAAGTTTAGTCCAACAAGAGGAATCTGCGGATGATGCTTGATCAGGATTAGGCTAGACTATCATGAGGAATCAAAGTTTAGCATTTTAGGAGACACCATAGAACGCATAAGCATTATTAAGTAGAGAATATCCTTTTAACATTAGGAACCTATTAAGAAGACCAACGTGTTGTCTATTTGTCTTTACACATCATTACTCATGTGATTTTCCTTTTAATAGTTAGGTTACACACCTATTCATAGTAAACATATCTCTTTTCACACTAGACACCTATTCACTGAAATAGTTTTACCAAGTAACACAAGTTCCACGAGAGTTCGATACTCGGTTCTTACCGTTTTATACTACTTGTGTGATCCGGTGCACTTGTCGAAAACAAACAAGTTTTTGGCGCCATTGTCGGGGAACTTCTTTTTATTTGGAAAGTTAGTTTGTTTTTAGGTGCCTATTCTTTATTCGTTATTCTTTGATTATCTATGAATAATTTTTCTCAATTCATATTTTTCTTCTCTTATTGAATTGGATAACCGTTGTTTCTGTTAGTATTTTATATGCATAGATCTCCCACAGACAATTTAGTTCCTCTTGACTTAGAAATTGAAGCTACATTGAGAAGGAACAGGGTCGAGAGGAGAAGGATACTTCTGCAAGACAGAACAATTACATCCATTCTTGAGGAAGAAACTCATTTTTCTGATTCATTATCACCTGATTCACCATCATCAAGGGAATCCGCTACTCAATTGCCTGAAACCACTATCATGGCAGACAAGCAGCACCAGAGGATCACCCTTGAGGATTATTCAAGCAGCTTAGTACCAAAATTCTTTACTAGCATTGCATGTCTTGAAGTGCAAGTTCACAACATCAACTACCCGCATTCTTTAATTCATTTAATGCAGGGGAATTTATTCCAAGGATTACCTAATGAAGACCCCTATGCACATTTGGAAATGTTCATTGAAATATGTAACACTGTTAAGATTGATGGTGTGCTAGATAAAGCTATTAGACTCAGCCTATTCTCATTCTCATTGGTAGGAGAGGCCAAGAGGTGGCTTCACTCATTTAAGGGTAACAGTCTGAAAACCTGGGAAGAAGTTGTTTAAAAGTTTCTAAAGAAATACTTCCCAGAGTCCAAGACTGCGGAAGGGAAAGCTACAATCTCTTCATTTCATCAGTTCCCTGATCAATCTCTAAGTGAAGCATTGGAGAGGTTCAGAGGTTTATTGAGAACAACTCCCACCCATGGGTTTTCTGAGCCAATTCAATTGAATATGTTTATAGATGGGTTGAGACCACAAACCAAGCAACTACTAGATGCTTCTGCAGGGGGGAAAATAAAGCTGAAGACCCCGGAAGAAGCAACTGAGCTAATTGAGAATATGCCAGCCAGTGATCATGCCATTCTGCGCGACAGAACCTATCAACCCATAAAGAAAAGCTTGTTAGAACTATCATCACATGACGCTTTATTGGCATAGAATAAGTTGCTTTCTAAGCAACTTGATATTTTAACAAAACACTTGGTAAGTTGCCAACTAAACTGTCTATTGGTCAACCTACACATTCTTCTGTTTTGCAGGTTACAGGTTGTACCATCTGTGGTGAGGCTCATGAAACAGGTCAATGTATTCCCATTGGAGAAAACACTCAAGAAATTCATTATATGGGAAATCAACAGCGATAAGGGTATACTCAAGGAGGATTTTCAGGCTTCCAGCAGGGTCCTTATAATCAACAAGGACAATGGAGGTCACACCCTGGCAATCAGTTCAACAAAGACCAGGGTGGACCTTCGAACAAGCCAATCCAACAAGGGCCTAACATCTTTCAGAGGACTACTAAGCTAGAGGAGACTTTGACTCAATTTATGCAGGTAACAATGTCAAATCATAAAAGCACTGAGTCAGCACTGAAGAACCTTGAGGTCCAGGTGGGACAACTAGCCAAGCAGATAGCTGACAAGTCATCCAACAATTTTGTGGCAAATACAGAAAAGAATCCCAAGGAGGAATGCAAAGCTGTGATGACAAGGAGTAAGAGGTTTGTGGAGGCTGAGGGTGAGGAGAGTGTTGTGCACAAGAAGAAAGCTGCTGAAAAGAAAGGTACTGATGGCAAGAAAAATGATGTGAAAGGTGAAAGCAATCAGGAAAAAGGGAAACAAATAATGGTCAAGAAAAAAGAATTTAATGACCAAGAAAAAGAAAAAGAAGTAGAAAAAGAAAAAGAAAATAAAAAATTGAAAAAGATGAAAAAAATGAGAATGAAGAGAAGAGTAGAAGTGATAAAGCTGTGAACGAAGGTATGGAAGCACCATATCTTGTGGTACCTTCCAAGAAAGAGAAGGACCGTCATTTGGCGAGATTTTTAGATATTTTCAAGAAACTAGAAATAACCATGCCCTTCGGAGAAGCTTTACACCAGATGCCACTCTACTCCAAGTTCTTGAAGGATATGTTAACAAGGAAACATAAGTATATTCACCAGGAAAATATCATAGTGGAAGGAAATTGTAGTGTTGTGATTCAAAAGATCCTTCCACCCAAGCATCAAGACCCTGGGAGTGTAACTATTCCTTGTTCAATTGGAGAAGTCACTGTGTGAAAGGCTCTTATTGACCTGGGAGCCAGTATTAATTTAATGCCACTCTCCATGTGCAAAAGGTTGGGAGAGTTGGAGATCATGCCCACTAAGATGACTTTACAACTTGCTGACCGCTCCATTACCAGACCATATGGAGTAATTGAAGATGTGCTGGTCAGAGTGAAACATTTTATCTTCCCAATAGACTTTGTGGTAATGGATATCTGTGAAGATACTGACATTCCTGTAATATTAGGAAGGCCATTCATGTTAATTGCAAGCTTCATAGTTGATATAGGTAGAAAAAAGCTGGAAATGGGTTTTGAAGATCAGAAAATTGATTTTGATTTGTTTGTTGAAGACAAGCCTACTCCAGAATGAAATGTTTGCTTACAGGTAATGGAAGTGGGTCAAGAGGTTCTGGAGGTAAGAACCAAAACATGATATCACCCATTGAGGTAAAATCGTCAAGCTAATGACATTAAAGAAGTGCTTCCTGGGAGGCAACCCAGTTTTAATTTTTGTTATCTTTGTTTTTCATGCATTATATCATGTGGAACTTGCTTTATAATATGTACATTGGAGTATATCAGCCTATCCTTGAATGTTAGATATAAGGGTTTCAATTTCTTGAGAAAGGGACTGAAAAATAACTCAGAAAATATTTTCTAAAAAACAGTCCTTTTGCTAAGCGCAAGCCTCGCGCTAAGCGCATCTTTGGTCATGCGCTAAGCTGCGAGTCTCAAGCGCTTAGTGCTCAACCCTTGCATCTTAGGCTGATTTGGTTCGCTAAGCTGGCCAAGGCTGAGCTAAGCCAATTTCAATTTGATCTGAGCTAAGCGGTCTTATCCGCACGCTAAGCCAAGCCCTTTGTGCTAAAAAAATTGATTTTGAATTTCAAACATCGGCTAAGCGCGCAGATCCGCTAAGCGAGCGTCATTGAGAAACCTAACATCTCTCTGGCTTGCTTAGTGCAGCGGTCCGCTAAGCAAGAAGGTCGAAAACTGCTTAAGTGAGTGTAACGGCAGTTACACTCACAATTGCCAGATTTCGCAAACTCTATCTCTGCATTCTCTTTCTCCAAAAATTTGCACACTTTGCATCTGTGCTTTCTTTTTGCATTGTCTACTTCGAATCACAAAGCATCAACGATACAAGTAAGTTCCTTACTTCTTTTTCCTTTTCTCTTTTACTTTGTTGAACTTTAGGGTAGAAAACCTTAGATTTAGCTTTAGATTTTTAGGGCTTTAATGTTTTTTTAGAAGTAGTTAAAGATTAGGACTTTTATATATGTTTGTACTGTATAGATTATTTGGGATGGTTTGCATGTTTTGGAGGTGGCCTTTGCTTTTTAATTGATTTGGTTCAACGACTCAAATGTGATGCATATATAGGACTTTCACCGGGATGTGTATTTATATATAGTGAAAGGATAGGATCAAGAAGGTCTAGTTCATTTGGTTGAATAGAATGTGTGAGGATTATAAATTCTTTGATATCATATTCAATTCTAGATTAAAAAAATAGTTAAAAGGATAGGACTATCTATAACTGTCTAGATTTTGAACACAAAATTATAAGACATGAAACTTAAGTCAGGTTTATTTCTTTCGTGTTTTTAGGCAATAATAAAAAAAAAAGGCACATGGAAATTTCTTCCGAAAACCTCTACGTACTACGAAAATCATGTCTTTTTTCATATCTATTTTTCCTTTTGCCTTGCAATTCAATAAGGTAAAATCATCTTCGAATTGTGCTTTTCTTATTTGATAAATAAATATGATGCAATTTTATTTTTGTTAAATTATATACTTGTTTTTACCATCTTATTTGTCTATATACGATATATACAAGCAACCTTTAACTTTAATGATCCGTTGGATCAAAATTCTCAAAATTTTAATTTGACAATAACCACTGATTTGATTCAATAAATGTCTAGCATACTTAAACATTTGTGAATCGTTGGATTAAAATTCTAATTTGAGCACAGCCGTTGATTTGATTTAATAAATGTCTAGTATACTTAACATTTATTGGCATTAGATAGAAATTTTAATTTCACAACATGGACTGATTTGATTAAGTAAATATCTAACATAGTTAACATTTATTGGTGTTAGATCAAAATTTTAATTTCACAACATCCGTTGATTTGATAAAATGCACATTTTTATTTTATAAAAAAATATATCTATATATCTATATACTATAAGTAAATGAAGCTTAAACTTTTGTGAACCATTAGATCACGATTTTAACTCTATAATAACCGTTGATCTAAAGTTCACTTTAAATTATTACAATCATTGATAAAAAATTTATACTTCACAATAGTTGTTGATTTTAATCAATATAATATAATATTAATGTTTAAAAATTATTTTATTGAAATTATATTTATTAAATAGGATAAGAGAAAAATAATTATCTTTTTTATATAAAAAAATGTAACCGTAAATATAATCATAAAATCATATACTATATGTAAAGGAAAAGTTTGAAATTCCGTGAGCCATTCGATCGAATTTCTAATTTGCCAAGAATCGTTGATTTGATATACTATCTATTTATCTATATACTATATGTATAGAAAACTTGGAATTTTATCAACTGTTGGATCAAAATTCTAATTTGTCTGTTGATTTGATACTATATGTAAAAAAAACTTGAAGTTTTGTCAACTGTTAAATCAAAATTTTAATTTGATAACAATCCTTGATTTGATACTATATGAAAGGAAGAAACTTTGTCAACCGTTCTCAAAACTCTAATTTCACATCCACCATTTATTTGGCCATTGCAATTTTCTTTTTAGAAAAATATTTTATTTAGCGGAAATATTTTGTAATAAAAAGTATTAAACGTTTTAGAATAAATAGATTTTCTTACTCTCGTTGATTTTATAATCAATTATAAAAATGGATTATACAAATATATATAGACATATATAATAATTTTTATTTAATTCTATACTGTTTAATATTATCATCATTGGATTGAAATTAGAATCATCAATAATCAAAATGAAATCACATTTATTTTTTTTCCATTTAAAATCAATTAGAACGAAAATAGTATGAAGGAAAAAATTAAAAATTATTAAAAATTTTGAAATGTAAAACTCATTTAATATTTTTTTAAAAAAAACTCATTTTATACTAACCCATAACAATATATCTTCTCATCTAATATTTTTTTCAAAAAAAATACTATTATGGACAAACTTATTTGCTTTTAAAAGAAGAAGGTTGGTATCATTTATTTGCTTAAACCTACAATATATGATATATTAATTTATTTAAGTAATTAATATATTAAAAGAGTAATTAAGGTAATTAATATATTCAAGTAGGTAATTAAAGTAATTAATATTCAAGTAGGTAATTAAGATAATTAATATCACGATCAGTGTTGTGGAACCCGATTCGACCCGGTCGGTCGAACTGGTCCAACCAGGATCAGGTGGCCTAACCAAGCCAGTTCTTTTATTGCATTAGTTATGCAATTGACTTAGGATGACCCAGCCAGTTAGGTCACCAGATCCCGATTGGACTAATCCGATTTTACAAAACAAAAAAAAAATAGACCACTTCTACAACACCATTTTGATATCTCATTATTATCAATTGTTATTTTAAATTTTGGAGTATGAATAAACATTTTTTAATCAAATAATGTTAGTTATATACTTATATATAATTGATACATATATAGTTTTGAATTTTTAATATATACCTAGTCAAATCGGACCAATTACTGACCCACTACCTCGACCAAGTCAATGACCAAGTTTCATAACAATGATCACGATTTGAAGATTCAATTGTTCCTTTTTAATTAAAATTTTGAATATGTTTTATAAATAATCTATTGAGTGAATATTGAACCTATGAACGTCAAACCTTACAAGAGCTTTTTCTTCTACTCTTTTGTAAACATCACTATATATATTTCTTTTGTCATTATTGAATTCATTTTTTGTATCTTCTTTTTTAGGATAAGTTTCTACCTTTTGGAGTAGATTGTCATGTAGAGTTGCCTGAGTTGGTGGTAGGTCAATGATAGTTATATCTTTTGTTCATGTTTTTTAAAATGTTTATTGAAGAATTTTTGTATAACTAGCTAATTGTATTTGTTGTTGCACAAGCATGAGCTATTGTGAGTTTTTTATATGGTGATTAGGTCATTTTGACACATCTTATACTTAGAAAATGACATATTTCAATAGTAGTATCCATTTTCTTTTAAAAAAACATTTATTGTTAGCATGTTAATATTATTTCATTAATTCTACGCAAGAAAGAAAAAATAGTACTATTTAGAAATATTTTTAAAACTAGACCGGTAAATAAACTGGTAAAAATACTGGTTTAAGGTTTATGATTTAATCGTAATTGAATTGTTGCTGAATCGATAATAATTAAATAATATTTTTAAAATTTTTAATATAATATATTGATTTTAAAATATATATTAAATATATTATTAATTATTAAAATATTTTCACATTGTTTATTAATATTTAATTTTTTTAATATAATACTTAAAACATAATTTGTTTTCCTTTTTTTACATAATTGTTGTTTTGGAGTTATTGCATTTGACCCTCTGATGCAAACTCATGCATAAATAGTGGAAACAATCAGATCCTCTCCAATTGAAAATACTTGGAGAGTCTTCAATTAACAATTTTTCAACCATTAGTTTAAATTGGGGAATGAGATTTGGCCACGTTTCTAATTAACAAATATTGTTGTTTTAAAAAAATATATCAAATTTATCAAATTTAATATATTTTTAAAACAACAATATTCAGCCTCTTTCGCGCATGAGACCAAAATCCCTTCTCCATTCACACAATTGCTTCTCTCAGCACAACCAATGATGGGCGATGGGTGTCGAACGTCGACGAACAACTTCTCTCCTCTCTCGCTTTTTTCCAACGTGGTTTAATTTCTGCAAGGTCACCATCGTCCCTCCACACTTTTTCTAGCAAGGTAGCTCTTATCTCACCCTTTTCGGTGCTTTCTGGCGAGGTCACATTCTTTGCGGGTTGCCGTTCAGGTAAGGTGCCCTTTTCGACACGGTTTTTGTTTTTGCCCTTTTTCTGGGTTTCTATTGTGTGTTTTTGCCTTTTTGGCTTTTCACATTTGTATTGTAAGGTGCTTGTGAGATGATACTATGTTTTTAGCTTTTTTCCCCTGTTTTTTTTTTTTGTAAACTCAATGACTTAGAGTGGATCTCACCACATACGGCCTCGCTCCTCAGCAAAATCCACCGTTTTAGTGAAAAGAATTGTCGAAGTTCTTCCAATATTATCATGGACAAAATCGAATACATTTCTACTGTTCTAAAAAAAATTGAAAACGTGACCAATCTGAATCTCCAATTTAATCCAATGATTGACAATTTATTAATTAAATATTATCCATTTTTTTGTTGGAGAGGATTGGGTGAGAGATAGACAAGAGACAGGTATTGGAAAGCGTGAAAGATAGATGAGAGATAGTGAAAGAATTATGATCATTTTTAATTATTTTTTAAAGAAAAAACCAACTTTTGAATCTAAGATCTAGCACCAACGGATGAACCTCACCTGCGATTATGATCATTTGAAAGCGTAGATGAACCTCAGTTGCGAAAGAACTAGAACATCGTCGGAGATGCTGCAACAAAGATGGAGCTCGTGGAGAGGAAGGAGTGTTTACGAGCTTAAGCCAACTGGTTCTCTTATGGCCCTTTTCAGTTTCAAATACAATAGGCATAGTATGCAAATTTTTTCTTCAAAAAAATAGAACCGTTGGAAACTGTAAAGCCACTGATTTTGTCAAATTTTCCCGGATGTAGACCGGTTCACAAATTGTTTGACGGGTTATTAAGCACTCCAATTTTATGGCGTATTCAAACAGGATAACAAGTCAGTTTCGGTTCAACTGGTTGAATAGGCCGGTCCGACACGATCTTATATTGTTATTTAGTGAGTGAATAGGTAATTTAGTCCCTGAGATTGTACCAATTTTGCATATTAGTCCCTAACTTAATATTAAATTCAAAATAGTCCCTATTTTTGCATAAGTGTTGTAAAATAGTCCTTCCGTTAAATTTTAAAGTAACGCTGTTAGTGAGGTCAATTTTAGTGCCACGTGGACTATCCAACGTGGCACTAAAGGATGACGTGGCATGACACGTGGATGTGCCTCGTAAAAGATGTCACGTCATTTGATGATAACAAAATGAGAAAATAGGCAATTTAGTCCCTGACTTTGTACTCCTGTTGCATATTAGTCCCTAACTTAATGAAAAATTCAAAATAGTCCCTATCTTTTGCATAAGTATTGCAAAATAGTCCTTCCGTTAAATTTTAAAATAATGCTGTTAGTGAGGTCAATTTTGGTACTACGTCATTTGATGATGATAAAATGAGTGGCTTCTTCAAATTTGATGGTTCTAAACCAATTGAGGCATATATACAAAAAAAAACCCACACACACTTCCATAAATAAAAAGAACCAAAAATCCACAGCAACAACCTTATCTCTGTAGCCGTCAACACCAATGGGCGAGGTCTGCATAACCATTCTCTTTTCCTCTTTTTTTTTCTTCAATTACCATCAATGTATCATTCCGGGTTCTGATTTTTTTGTGTGTTTTGAATAGGAAGAGAAAAAACCAGAGGAAAATAAAGTGGAGGACAAAAAAGAAAATGAAGAAGAAAAGAAAGAAGAAGAGAAAAAAACCAAAGGAATCAAAAGATGACAAGGAATCCAAGGAGGAATCTGCGCCGCCAGAAATCATGCAAGGCACATGTAGAAGCAAAGCTTCATGGTGAATCAAAGGTGATTCAAAGGTGTTTTGATGATAACAATGATGATAACAAAAGATAATGACAAAGGTGATGACAAAAAGCTCAAAGATCAATCAAAGAACAACTCAAGTGACTCAAAGATCAATCAAAGAACAACTCAAGTGAATCAAGAACAATTCAAGAGTTCAAGATAAGAATCAAGAAGAATTCAAGACTCAAGAATAAAGTTAAGAGTCAAGAATCAAGATTCAAGGTTCAAGATCTCAAAAATCAAGATCAAGATTCAAGAATCAAGAGAAGGCTTAATCAAGATAAGTATAAAAAGTTTTTCTCAAAAATTGAGTAACACATGATTTTTCTCAAAACATGTTTACCAAAGAGTTTTTACTCTCTGGTAATCGATTACCAGATTGTTGTAATCGATTACCAGTAGCAAAATTGTTTTGAAAAAGTTTTCAAATTGAATTTACAACGTTCCAATTAATTTCAAAAAGCTGTAATCGATTACAATGTTTTAGTAATCGATTACCAGTCCCTTTGAACGTTGAAGTTCAAATTCAAATGTGAAGAGTCACATCCATTCACATAAAAGCCTTGTGTAATCGATTACACTGATTTGGTAATCGATTACCGTGACTGTTTCTGAATAAATCAAAAGATGTAACTCTTCATAAAGGTTTTTGACTTTTTCAAATTGGTTTTAAGTTTTTCTAAAAGTTATAACTCTTCTAAATGGTTGTCTTGAACAGACATGAAGAGTCTATAAAAGCAAGGCTTTGTTTTGCATTTCAAGAATCTTGAATACTTTTCCAATCAATCTCTTACAATCCTTTACAAGCCTTGAATCTCTTTGAACTTCTTCTTCTTCTTTGTACCAAAAGCTTTCTGAAGTTTTCTGGTTTTCTAAACCTTGAAAACTTGTGCTATTCATCTTTTCATTCTCTTCTCCCTTTGCCAAAAAGAATTCGCCAAGGACTAACCGCCTGAATTCTTTTTGTGTCTCTCTTCTCCCTTTTCCAAAAGAACAAAGGACTAACCGCCTGAATTCTTTTGTGTCTCCCTTCTTCCTTGTCAAATAATTCAAAACGACACAGTCTAAGAATTCTTTTGATTCTTCCCATTGCCTAATACAAAAGTGTTCAAAGGACTAACCGCTTGAGAATTCTTTTGTATCCCCATTCACAAAGTATCAAAGGTTTAACAGACTGAGATCTTTGTCTTAACACATTGGAGGGTACATCCTTTGTGGTACAAGTAGAGGGTACATCTACTTGGGTTTGACTGAGAACAAGAGAGGGTACATCTCTTGTGGATCAGTTCTAGTGGAGGGTAAATCCACTAGGGTTTCAAAGAGAACAAGGGAGGGTACATGCCTTGTGGATCTTTGCTTGTAAAAGGATTTTTACAAGGTTGAAAGAAATCTCAAGGACCGCAGGTCGCTTGGGGACTGGATGTAGGCACGGGTTGTTGCTGAACCAGTATAAAAACTCTTGTGTGTTTGTCTCCTTCTTCCCTACTCTTTTACTTTCTGTTGTGCATTTAATTTCCGCTTTTACTTTCTGTTAAGTTTCTCTTCTACTCCTCATTCTCTTAACAATTTAGTAAAAGCCTTAGAAGAATAATTTTTTAATTAGTAAAGGTTTAGGAATAATTAATTCAACCCTCCCTTCTTAATTATTCTAAGGCCACTTGATCCAACAAGTGGTATCAGAGCAGGTATCTTGTAGAAAGTCTAACCACTTCAAGATAAATGGCCTCCTCAAATCCCTTGTTTCCTGAAGGAAATTCCATTCACAGACCGCCCATTTTCAATGGTGAGGGTTACCATTATTGGAAAACCTGCATGTAGATATTCATTGAAGCCATAGATCTAAATATTTGGGAAGCAATAGAATTAGGACCACATATACCCACTATAGTAGATGTAAGCACAAACACTACAACCCAAAAACCTAGAGATCAAAAGACAGAAGAAGATAGGAGAAAAATCCAATACGATCTCAAAGCCGAAAACATCATCACTTCAGCCCTAGGGATAGATGAGTACTTTAGAGTGTCAAATTGTACTAATGCCAAGGATATGTGGGATACTCTCTAGTTAACCCATGAAGGAACCACAGATGTAAAAAGGTCTAGAATAAATACTCTTACCCATGAATATGAATTATTTAGGATGAACCCAAATGAAAATATCCATAGTTTGCAAAAAAGGTTTACACATATAGTAAACCATCTTGCATCTTTAGGAAAAATCTTTCCTAATGAGGATTTAATTAATAAAGTCTTAAGATGTTTAAGTAGGGAATGACAGCCCAAGGTAACTGCTATTTCTGAAAGTAAAGATCTTTCTTCCATGTCTCTTGCCATTTTATTTGGTAAATTGTAGGAACACGAGATGGAACTTCAACGCCTCAATCAGAATGGAGAAAATGACAAAAAGAAGAGAAGCATAGCCCTTAAAGCCTCATCTTCAATACAAGAAGAAAACGAAGAAGAAGATTCAGATGATGAAGAAGATTTTTCTTTCTTTGTTAAGAAATTTCAGAAATTCATCGAGAAAAGAAGAATTGACAGGCGTCAGAATTTCAATAATGGAAGAAAATCACAAGATGATTCTCAAGTCCTTAGGTGTTACAAATGCAACCAAATTGGTCACATAAAGGCCAATTTTCCTTCAAATGAAGAATGGTCAGAGAAAAGTGAAAAGAAAAGATTTGATGAAAGAAGAACTAAGAAAGCATACATTGCATGGGATGACAATGATTCATCCGATGGTTCAGAAAAGGAGATTAATCTCCTGACCAAAGATTATGAAAGTGACGAGAACATCTCTCAAGAATGAAAAACAAGGAGAAAAAGCATGATCCTCATCTTTGAAGATCTAGACACTTCAATCCTGAAAAAGGTAATATCAAAACCATTATCTTATTAAAATTTCTCTTAAAGTTTAAATTTTTATTCAAAAAAATTTGATTATGATGACTAATAATTCTTTATTTGTGTGTCTTTTGATTGTTTGAAATCATGAGTATATTTGCTTGATTGATTTCATCTTATTTGCATGAAATATTCATTCATTTATTTAAGTAAAATTAATAATCCTCTTACTTGTGTTTTGATTTTTTATTATCTTCATGTTTTAATGTTTTTGCATGACATGATATGTGAGTTACATGATTCAGAATTATTCATAAAGTATCTTCAAATATATTTTTCATAAAAAATATTTTGATAATAATTCAAAAACGTCTTCTCTCCTAGAAAGCTCTTTTATTTTTTTGTTTTCTGGCTAAAATAACCACTGGTAATCGATTACCATAATAGTGTAATCAATTACAAGCAGTTATTTCTGGCAATGTTGCTCTCTGGTAATCGATTACCATATTTGTGTAATCGATTACAACACATCCCTGCACCTATATATTCAAATTTCAAATTCTGAAACCTGCAACCCCTCTTTCTCTCGAAAACCCTTGCCCCCAATTTTTCTTCCAGCCATATCTCACTCAATTCTTGTCCAAATCACTCCCCACAAAGCCCAAACTTCATCTTTTTTCAATCTCTTTCATTCGAACCAATTGAAATCCCGAAAAAAAAATCCTCAAATGGCGGAACCATCGAAAAAGCAGAAAGACACTTCGAGTCGGAGTCAACGGCATTCCGGGGCACAGGAAACCTCAATGCCTTCCTCCATTCCCTCTGGATCATTGTTCTCATCAGAGGAACAGTGTATACGGTACACAAACCTCTTTTCCTCTCGTTCCATTATAGACCCAAAATTCATAGATATGGATTTCTTCTCAAATGAGAGTTTTGAATGCCTTCAAGCATTTGAAAACTCCAATCTTATTCCATTCATGTCTCTGAAATTACCTGTTTATTCTGAACTAGTCAACGCTTTCTATTCTAATTTAGAAATCCATGAAGGTACCCTAATATACGAGGTTTGTGGGATTAAGATGGTCATTGACTAATCCCTATCTTATGATTTAACAAAATTGCCTAGTGAAGGTGTGCCTTTTGAGGGTGCACTGATTGATGAATGGAAATTCGATTTTTCTGTGCATGATGCCCGCTGGTTGGTTTGCACCAACCAAGTGGATATGGCCAGAAGGCTTCTTGCTGGTTCGTTGGCTTTTGAAAGTCGCATCCTCCATTACCTTATTGTTCGCATTTTGCTTCCTAGATCTTCAAACCTTGCCCAGGTTTCTGAAGAAGATCTCATTATCATGTGGACCTTTCATAAAGGTTTTCAAATTGATTGGGCACACCTTGTTAGATATCGCATGCATAAGGCATTGCGATTGAAAGCCCCTTTGCCTTATCCTCATCTTATTACCCTTTTCCTTCAACACTTCAACATCCCTCTTGATTCTGAACCCTATGTTCCAATCAAGAGATCATTCCTTATAGGTGCTTCAGTCATAGCATCCTTTGGTTATATTAAGGAGCATGATGGCTCTTGGGTAAAGAAGGGTGCTAGAAATGTTGGTGAAGAAGGACATGAGGGAGAAGATTCATCTCTTCTTTCGAAGATTTTGGAAAGGGACTAAATTGCCTATTTACTCATTTTGTTATCATCAAATGACATGAAATCTTTTAGGAGGCACGTCCACGTGTCATGTCACGTCATCCTTTAGTGTCACGTTGGATAGTCCATGTGGCACTAAAATTGACCTCACTAACGGTGTTACTTTAAAATTTAACGGAAGTACTATTTTGCAACACTTATGAAAAGATAGGGACTATTTTGAATTTAATATTAAGTTAGGGACTAATATGCAAAATGGGTACAATCTCATGGACTAAATTGCCTATTCACTCGTTATTTAGTCGATTTCATTTGTATCAAATTAATTATAATGTTTAAACAAAAATTTAATTAGTTATGAAATCAAAAACAAATAATTATATGTATCGAAAATAAATAATATAGATTAAATAAATAAAATAATATGATATACTAATATTGATTTCAATAATAATCATTTATCTTTTAAAGAATTTTTTTATTATATTAAAGAAATAGATTTATATGTATTGTTACTATATTTATTTTCTTCCGCAAAAAAATTTAATTTTATTATTTCACAATAATTAATAAAGGGATGCGTTAATAAAAATAAATTATTTGTTTATCATTAAAGATTAAATATTATAACAAGATATTAAGTAATGATAACAATTTTTCTATTAGTTTAAGTTTTATAATGAAATCAATAACAAATTATTTCTATAAATATAAAAAAATCAGTAATAATAAAATTTAATTTCCATTTTTTTAATTAATGTATATTTATTCATACATTTTAAAAAATAATCATTTATTTAAAAACATGTTTTTATATAAAACAGTAAACAGTATAAGACTTTAAAATTTACTATCATGGTTACAAGAAAAAGTCATAATTACAAAATATTATCATTAAAAATATAATATCACAAATACGTAAATAAATGTTGATAATAGTATTGTTGAAATAAATTTCTAATATTTTAAGAAAATATTAATCAAGTATAATATCATTTCAAAATACGGTGCTAAAACAACTTTAAATAAGAAAACAACATTTTTTTTATTATTCTTCAATTTTAAATTAAATTAGGACAATAAATTAATATACTATTACTTTTAGTTAATTCAAAATCACGTTAACATCAATAAAGTTTTTTGAATTATATTATATTATTAATAATCATTAATGTTAATTAATCAAATCGTGTAAGTTCAAATATGGGTAATGAACGTAATTGTACAACTAATTTTTGTATATTAAAAAGAATATATTATAGAATTAACATAACATTTTAATCTAAAAATTATTTAGAACTTTAACTTAAAATGTATTTACTTATATTATTTTAATTAAAATAATATCATGTTAATTGACTACATTCTGTATTTAATTTTTATTAATTTAAAATGTATTTACTTATGCTATTTTAATTGATTATATTTTTTCATTTAAATATAAATTATCATAATAAATAAATTAATTTTCATAAAATTATTTTAAAAATTATATCAATAATAATTTTTTATTAAATAACAATTATTACTGTTAAATTCTTCTTTTTTATTTATTTTTTTATCTCGCTGCCATGTGCTTGAATTCCTCCTCTCCAATAACGATAGTACACTGTGTGGTGTACAACAGTGATACACAGTCGATCAATAGTGGACATAAATTCAATACAGACATGATCAGATATGCTTATTGACTACTACAATAAAATAAAAGTATTATCTTATCCTCAAAAAAAGAAAAAAAAATGTTTATATATATATATATATATATATATATATATATATATATATATATATATATAACTCCTGACTTGCCCCATAATATTCCATCCATAGTAGCCACGTCTCGCGCGTGATCGTGCCATAAAAATATATATTGCTCAATGCTCACTGTTCTTATGAATATGATGGTTAAATTTGTTTAAATGATTTTCCAGTTATATATGACAGCTAAATATTTTTTGGATATTGCTTCCATTCATTGCACTCATGGTGTTATGTTATGGAATTATTTAAATAATATTTCTTTGTTTATAAGAAAATGTCAACTAGATTTTTTGAAGTTTTTGTAAGACTAATATATATGTATGACTGAAAGAATAAAGAAAAAGTTATGATGATAATGTTACATGAAAGGTTTAGGTGTTAATTTTATATAACTATTAATTTTAGGTTATAGATGTTATGAAATAATAAATATTAAGATAAATTTTATTTATTTATCTTACTATTAAATTAATGAATAAATTTTATTATATTTTATTTAATATATTTATATGGACTTTAAAGTGATAAGATTTGTTAACATAAAATTACATCTTTTATTAATCTGTTTTTGGTCAATTTACAAATATTTTACATATAATACTTTTATTGCAAAATAAGATTTTTTTCAAAAACTTAATGCATCCTTTTAATTAAATTCTATTACCAATTTATTTAAAAAATAGTAAGAAGTACATGTGTCTTAGAGTAAAAAGATGTTATATGATAATGATATATATGATGGCTTATCACCCCTTCCATTTTCTCATGCACGTGTCCACAGATAATTTATCTCAAAATTTCATTATTTCTGTCTCTCTTAAAGTACGGTACGGTCAGTGTGGGTATTTTGTTCTCTATTCTGCGCGTGAACTGTCCTAGTTTATTCTAAAATAAAAGGCTGATGTGATGTGTTGCCTTTATTTTGCCCTCAAAGGAGTACAAGACCAAACAACTTATTACTCTTAAGTAGCTGATAATCTGAAATGAAGACTTTTTTCTTTTTAGATAATAGATATTGTAATGTGAGATGCAATTTGTTGAAGTTAATAAGATAATTATGAATGGTAATTTTTTTCTTTTTTATATATTTAATGTACTTAAATAGATATTTTTATCTTTAAATGTGTAGATAACTTACAAATTCATTTTCAAAAGATGAAAATTCAAATTTTAGTCTCTAAAAGTGAAAAAAGTACGATAAATTGATTTATCTGTTAACTTTCTTCCGTTACTTTCAATGAAAGAACATACCTGCTACAGAGGGGCGAAAATGTCACAAAAATGATTGTCGATATCATTGTTGAATAAATTGGATTAAAACATCAATAAATTACCATTGGACCAAAATATAAGTAATTTTCCATTGGATTAATATGTCAATATTTTTTTAGACCAAAATGTTAATAAGTTTCTATTAAACCAAAATGTCAATAATTTTTTTTGGACCAAAATGTTAGTATGTTTCCATTGGACTAATTTGTGAGATCCAAATTTTGTTTCATTTAATGGTAAAATATAATTTAATTTTCATATTTCCCCCCTTTTTTTTATCATTGTAAGCATAACATTAAAATAAATACTTAAAGAAATAGAGAAGCAAATATAAGTTAAAACAAACATAATAATAAGCATAATATCATGCAAGCATAAAATTTGATTAATTATTTAAAAAAATATTGATTAATACACATAATTACTTTAACAAATATTATGCTTACTATTATATTTGTTTTAACTTATGTTTGCTTTCCTATTTTTTTAAGTGTTTATTATAATATTATGCTTACAACAATAAAAAATGAGGACAATGAACATTAAATTATATTTTACCCTTAAATGAAACGAAATTTGAGGCCCAACAAATTAGTCTAATGTAAATATTCTGGTATTTTGGTAAAAAAAAAAAAAATTACTGACATTTTGGTCCAATAAAAAATTATTGACATTTTGATCTAATGGTAATTTACTGACATTTTGGTCTAATGTATTCAGCAACCATGTTGGTAATAATTTTTGTGACATATTTGTCCCTTTGTGTCACTAGGCTCTTTCATTAATGGTAACAGACGAAAGTTAACAGATTAATGAATTTGTCGTAATGTTTTTACTTTCAGGAACTAGAATTTGAATTTTCATCTTTCGGGAACGAATTTATCAGCGCTCTACACATTCAAGGATAAAAATAACTATTTACCTAAATATTAATATTTGATAATAAAGAATATATAGAAAAGGTGGATTCAAACAATGAGAGATAGCTTCTAGTTATTGTGGTTTGGAAGTTAATTTAAACTAAGGTAGAAATAATCAAAGGTAAGAGGTAGGTTTTGTTTGATTTTGGTATATAAAAAAAATGTTAAATTGTTTGCTTAGGTGTGTGCTCAAACTCAAATTGAAGAAGCACTTTTCTCTATATTTTTAAACCAATTTTAAATAAAAATGCAAAAGCTACTATTTCTAGACCAATGTAGATAAAGTATTCTAGTCGTCTCTGATCCAAAGCCAGACGACACACACTAAATTGAATTTAATTAATTACTGAAGAGAGTTAACATGACTTCTAGATCATGAGTGGACAAAGAAATGTTCTTATCTTGTCTTATTTTACTAATTATGATATAGTCTAAAATTTTGTATCGTTCCAATCAAGTCCAATGTTGTTGTTTTTTTTAAATGGCATTTTTTTAAAAATTATTATGTATTAATGATATAACTTCTTGAACTTTTTTTTATAAACTATAGTATATCCTCACTCAAAACAATCTTGTTTCATGTAGATAAAAAATATTATGTGAATTTTTTTTCCTACATATATATTTAATGTAATTATATATCTGAGATTCAACTATATATAACATTAAAATTAATATATTGTGTTACTAAGTTAAGTTAATCCTGTCTTATTCTATATATTTTTAGGTTTTAATAAGATTGGTTCCACTAGAAAAAATTGATTAATCCTTCAAAATATTGAATGAAAGACATAAATAAATATATACGTCATGATATTATGTTCAATACTTACCCATAAAATAAATAGTGTAGATCGCTTGGATAAACATTATATTTAGTATGATGGAGTAAAAAACCAATTATTATTTCAAATTACGATAATTTTTGTGACAGATAAACATTATTAGTAGTACTAGCCTCTAGCAAGCTAGAGCGCTATTTAGTTGTTATTCTTCTGTCACATTTAACTACTTACGACGTTGGAAGCTAGATGGCCTCATTGAGCAGAAAGCTTGGAAGATCCAAAGTATCACTGGTGCTACCATCTGACAACTTGGAAGCAAAAGACCAAGAAAACACGTCATGGGTTTCAACGAAGCCTTTATTCAACCCGGTGGTGGCAGAGAACCCAATATTCACCCATTCTGGAAGATTACTCTTCAAGCTCACTGTCTCAGAGAGGATATAACTCGTTTTCCGTGAGGGGTGGATCAAAGAAGCGACTAAGAGGCTCGTGTCGGCGTCATAGGTAATGAGAATCTGTGCTATTTGCCCGTTGGCCAACCCCCACGACGCCGTTTTGACGGACTTGATGGAGTTCACGTCGATGCCAATGTGTCGGTTTGCCGGGTCCCACTTTGCGTTATAATAAGTATCGAACTCAACCGCCACGGTTTGGACTGACTTGTTCTTTGAGTCACTATTGAAAAGACCAAGGAACCCTCCTTTGGATTGGGGCTTGGACCCGACGGGCGCCAAGAAGAAGGCAAGCCCGTCGGCCGTCTTGTTGGGCGAGAAAACTTTGAATTTAAACGATGTAGCCCAGCTAGCTACCTTGCCTGTTTCACTGTCCCAAATCTGGATTGGGGTAGCATAAAGGGCACGTCCTAGGGATCCCGTCGTTGGCACGTCGATGCTGTCAACCTTGGTGAGTCGTAACACCCCGGAGGGTGAGATAGCAGCATCTCCTTGGAAGATAAGGTTTTGTTGGCGTGGGGAAAACTTGCTGACGGTGAAAGAAACGGTGTTGGTTGAGTTTGCCTTGGTGAGTAGCACTAGAAAGAAGGCTAGGGAGAGAGAGAGAACAATTGAGAAGTTGGAGGTGGCCATGGCTTAATATGATTTGGTTAAACTCAAATGTGATGCATAGGACTATCACCAGGTTGTTGTGTATTTATAGTGCAAGGATAGGACTATCACCTTTTGATAGATAAACTAAAAGACATGAAAAGAACAAATTTATTTCTTTCGTGTTTTTACATATAATATAATAAGGCTTAACTAAATTTTAAGTTCATTCTATATATTCAATTTTTTTAATTCTTAATAATTTTTTTGTTATTAAAAGTTCATGTTATATATATATATATATATATATATATATATATATATATATATATATATATATATATATATATATATATATATTTTGTTGTGCCGTACAATACTCCTACACTATGATAGCTTTCAATTTAAAAAATAATAATAATAAAATTTTACAACATATTTTTTCATATATTGCATACTTTTAGGTTAAATATAATAATTACATTTTAAGAAGTGTTTTTATTTAAAGATTAAATAATATATGACTGACTGATTAACAATAGATACGTACCAATCATTCAGTAGTACGTAGTCCAACAACAGCTGATACGCATCACCTGTTTTAAGGCAATGATTAAAAATAAAGGTAAAAAGAAAAAAAAAAGGTTAGGAAAAATGTTACGAGCTTAAAGTTCCCATGTGTGCTTTATATTGCGACCATTTTGTAATAGATCGTACTCTTATTTGGTAAGAAATATTTGTGTATTTGTAACAAGATATGGTCTCCATGCATCCATCGTACGGAGACCAATTATATTTTTTATTTATAATTTTAATTAATAATTATAATGAAAATATAATATTGGGAAAAAATTGAAGTATTAATTAATTATACTTATAAAAGTTGTATTAATCTAAATTTTGAATTTAATGATGATACACCGTGTAAAATTTGTCACAAATCACTCTTAGTGTATCTATAAAAACAATTTTATAAGAATTAATGAATTTATCATACATAATAATATATGATTAGATTAAATAATGGTAAAAATAATTTATATTATTACTACATAACTCTTTTTTCACTAACTTTTTATGGAAAATATCATTGTACATAAATAATTAATTTTTTTGATAAATAATTATTTTCGTCCCTGAATATATAGAGGACTGATAAATTCGTTTCTGAAAGATGAAAATTTAAATTTTAGTATCTGAATGTGAAAAAAGTGCGACAAATTCATCTATTCATTAACTTTTATCTTTTACTGTTAATGAAATAGCTTATGTGACACAAAAAAACGAAAATATCACAAAAATGATTGTCAATATGTTTGGTTAGATTGAACCAAAATGTTAGTATATTTTCATTGAACCTAGATATCAATAAGTTTCCATTGAACTAATTTGTTAAACTCCAAATTTTGTTTCATTTAAGATAAAATATAATTTAATCTTCATTTTTTCCTCTTTTTTTTTATTGTTGCAAGCATAACATTACAATAAACACTTAAAAAATAGGAAAGCAAGCATAAGTTATAATAAACATAATATTGATTAATAATCAAAATCTGTCTATTATTCTGAAATTTTTAATGTGACAGTACCTTATCCAAAATATGATACTCAAACAAAAATGAGACCCAACTTGATTTTATCACTACCTAATGTTGTCACAATAGAAATTTTAGATCAACGTACAACTTATGTTTTTTAATCAATATTATGTTTATTATTATGTTTGTTTTAACCTATGTTTACTTCACTATTTTTTAAGTGTTTATTGTAAGGTTATGCTTGCAACGATAAAAAAAAAGAGAGGAAGAAGATGAAAATTAAATTAAATTTTATTCTAGAAGGAAAGAAATTTGGGGTCTGACAAATTAGTCCAATGAAAACTTATAGACAATTTGGTCCAATGAAAACTTACTGACATTTCACCTTTTTGTGCCACGTAGACTCTTTCATTAACGGTAACGGACGAAAGTTAACAAATAGATGAATTTGTCATACTTTTTTCACTTTCATGAACTAACATTTGAATTTTCATCTTTCGGAGATGAATCTGTTAGCGCTCTACATATTTAGGGACAAAATGAAGAATTTTTCCTAAAATGCACATTCTCTCTCCTATATTTTCCTAATATATGACACTTTCAAAATTAATTCCTGGAATGCACTTCTTTGTGATGGTGGTGAGAAATCGGGGTTGGGGAACTCAACTTCTCTATGGTTTCGTTCTTTTAAAAAAAATTAAATTTTTTTTTTAAAAAAAAAATTTGAAATTCTTGTTAGTTAAAATTATAATATAAGAACACAAATTGTGTTTTTTTATTTCAACAACATATGTAATATTTTTTTTAATTTTATTTTTTAAGGAAGTTAAGAAGTTGGGAATTCACTACCCTACTTCCCAACTTTATTTATTTAAAATGTTATATTTTATAAAAAATAATTTTTATTTATATTTTTTTATGAAAATGATGTTATTAAATTTAATTTTTTTGCTTATATTTTTTAATTTTTAAAAATTAATATATTTTTGGTTTAATAATAATTCATTTATACAAGACTTTCAAACTTTTGATTTTTTAAAAATATTTTTTGTATAGTTATCACATGTTAGTTATATTATATGAAGAAATTAAAACACTCAAATAACGAAAAATACTGTCATTAAAAATTAAAAATAATAAAACAAAATTGAAACAAAATAAATAAAACATAATAAAATGAAAATAACGGAATGTACTAACAATAACAATTCAAACATGAAAATAATGAAACTAATCATAGTTTGAAAGGTGTTGTGCAGTAGACATATTATCTTCCAATAGTTGGATTATTGATTTGTTAAAAATAGCTAAAATTTTTATTGGACAAAAACGCTTCTAATAGTTGGATTTTGCTAACACCTTTAACTCATCTTCATTATTTTTCAACTCTATTATTTGATATTTGATTAATTTTTCTGAATATTTTGTATAGCCTGACTGTCGAAAGAACAATTATCTGACTAGTTGTGATTTGTGAATTCCATAAGGAGAAACCCCTATAGGTGTAACTTGTTTGATGACATCCTTGATTTTTTCGATGCAACATTTTGAAGGAATTTCAAATCTTATTGGGTTTGTTCTAGTGAAGGAGTAACCCAAAAAATTGCCTTGTGGTATCTTTCACTTGCCGTTGTAATACAATATTGCATCATGAGTATGAGTGATGGTGGATCAAAGTAGGTTGAGTATAGCATCACGTGTTCTGTAAATGATACATAATAATTCTATAAGGCCAATACATGGGTATTGCTCGTTGCACATTAACATTGTGCAAACATCATCATCATTTTTCAATTGTAGAGAATGAAAAAAAGATTGTTGACATGCATCTATGGAAGGTTATCGGTAGTAGATTTCATCCACAAACTGTTCATTGGTTAGTCGAAGGGTGTTGTGCATTTTACTCTTGAGTGTCTCAAAAGAACACTCATCAAGAACTCACATTAGTATTGGAGTAGGACATTGAAAAAAAAAACACCAGTTTGGTTGTTAATGATTGATCCATTTGGAAAAATGAATGCTAATCTTGAGTTAGAAATGATCTGAGTGTTTATTTCTCCCAAGAACAAGAATGCCATAGTATTGAGATTGAATATGGTTTGTAAAGGTATGTTGTGTGGAAGTGTATGATTGTATTGAGGGTGTTTGGTGTTATTTATAGTTGTTTGAATATTTGCCCCGCAGATGTTTATTGAGACATGTCATTATTCTAATTTCGCTTTTATCGATATAATGCATGGTATTGTGAATTTTGACTGTGATTTTACCTTGCTACCCGGTGCACCAGTCGTTCAATATTACTTTCGGACTTGAATTTAAATTGTGAGTTATCAATTCAATGTCAGTTTTGTTGGTGAAGTATCTATTGTTTTTTCAAACATGGGTAAATTAAAAAGTGTTGTTAATTTCCACTGTGATTTTACCCTACTTCTTGGTGCACTAGATTGTCCATTATTACTTTAGGACTTGAATGTAAATTGTGAGTTGTCACATCAATGTCAGTTTTGCTGGTGAAGCATGTTGATCGAGGTCGTACCCGAATCAAATAAACATTAAAAATGCAGTATCTAGGAAGTGATCCTAGGTCGTCTCCCAACGAGCAATGGTCAACTAAACATCCATAACAGATAGTAATAAAACAGTAACGAATTGGGGGGGATTGTTTTTTTTTTTTGTAAATTAAACAACAAGTAAATTTGAATTAAAAAATATCAGAATTAAAACACGTTGTTTCCCCTTGATTCACAAGCAAGTCTCTTATCCTAGGTTACGAGGATTTATCCTTTATCAGTTCAACCACTTAATCCAATCCTAAATTAAATTACTAAGCGAAATTTAACATAAGACATTCATTATGTGATTAAGCAACATATACACCAATTAATCATGAACGAAACTGATCATTAAGCATAAATTAAGCGCAGAGACAATTAATCAAGCACTAAACATGCATGGATTAATAGCAACAAATATAGAGTAATTGGTGAAGAGGAAAAACTGATCAGAATTCAATAGAAATAATAAAACCTCAAAAAGAGTTGTGCGTGATCCTCAAGAGAAAACAACGTTGGAGACTTAGCCTTCCATTAATCAGTAGAAACAAAAATTGTAGATTGAGGTAGAAAACAAAATTTTATTGCTACGTGAATAGTAAAAACTGGAATTACAAAACCTAAAATTATCCTTTGTCCCTAAAACAAAAAGAGAGAGAGAGAGAGCGAGAGAGCCTAAAACTAAAACCTTGGTGCTGTTATATAGTTTTCAGCCCCAAAGCTTACAAATCTGTTTTAAGTCCAAGCCCATAAATAAAAAAAATTAGATAAGATAAGATAAGATAAAATATAGATGAAATAAAATCTATATAAGATACGATAAGATAAGATCTAGATAAACTAATATCTAGATGAGATAAAATCTAGATATGATAAGATAAAATCTAGATGAAATATCTAGATGAGATAAAATCTAGATAAGATAAGATTTGGTAGAATAAAATTGTCTGCTCTCTTCAAGTTCAAGCCCAATTCTGGATTCAAGCCCAAGCTCAAATGATAAAACTGCATAATTAAATTGACAATTAAGGCTAATCAGTAATTAAAATGGTGACAAAAAGGGTTAAGAAATATGAGAAAATGATGACACATCACATGTATTATTTTTTTAGAGACTTCAGTAAATTGCAAAGTGTTGTCAATTTTGACTGTAATTTTATTCAGTTACCTAGTGCGCCATATGTCCATTATTACTTTCATACTTAAATTTAAATTGTGAGTTGGTAACTCAATGTTAGTTTTGCTGGTGAAGCTTCTATTGTTTTTTCAGAGACGTGGGTAAATATCAAAGTGTTGTCAATTTCGACTTTGATTTTATCTTGCTACCTGGTGCAGCAGATGTTCGTTATTATTTTCAAACTAAAATTTAAATTGTGAGTTGGCAATTGAATGTTAGTTTTACTGGTGAAGCATCTATTGTTTTTTCAAAGACGTGGGTAAATTGCAAAGTATTGTTAATTTCGACTATGATTTTACCTTGCTACCTGGTGCAACAGGTGTTCATTATTACTTTTAGACTTAAATTTAAGTTGAGTTGTCAATTCAATGTTAGTTTTTTTGTAAATAATAGAGGCTTGATTACCAATTTCATTTGAATATTGGTTCGTGGGAAGGAGACGTGTTGCATCCTTGCGGCTTGGAAGAGGAGTCACTATCATTACCATGGTCTTTGACCCAACAACTCTCGTATTCGTATAATAGGTCCTCAACATTGGAGGTTGAGTCATGTTGGTTGTTTGGTGGGTTATTGTTGTCATAAATTGTGGCAAATAACTCCACGAATGGTAGTGTTGGGTTGTTGTAAAAAATGTTGAACATTGGTCGAAGGTCGGGATCATCTCCCAGAATAAAACATGTGTACATATGTGGTTGTCCTAGCTCAAATATAGGGCATTGAAAGCAGAGATGTTGGATATGTTTGTGTGGCTCAATGCTTATTTTTTGGGGAACAAGTTCAAGCAATTGTGTAAGGGTTATGGCCTTGTTGACCATGAAAGTTTTTATGTTGTTACTAATGAAGGTGGGGCCCTCGTTAGTGTTGTAGATTTGGCCATTGTAGTAAACACAAACATTTGCAGTTAGGTGACACATTGTGGTGGGGGTTGAGACGAATATTTGAAAGTTCTATAAATGTCTTCAATTGACAGTGGTATTTATAGAATTTTTTGGTTGCAAGTAGGTGTTCACTATTTAGTCACATGCACTGGTAAATGACATGTGAGCTTGTCCAACATAAGATGACCACTTAAACATTCTTTTAATGGTAAAAAAAAATATACCATTTTTTTTATTTTTTACTTTTAATTTAAGGTCCTCTCTTGATGAAACTGTTACACGATTAATTTTTTTTTATTCTTTGACATGAAACTATGAAATAAATTAGTCACAAATATTTTTAATGTAATTGAGATAAATTTTATAAATTGCATAGATAGTCAGTTAAACATTGTTTTAAGGGTCGAAAACATTATTTTGTTTAGTCTTAGTTTGAGGTCTTTCTTGATGAAACTGTTAGGCGATTTTTTTTTTTGATTCTTTGATGTGAAAACTATGAAATAACTTTGCTACGGATATTTCTAATGTATTGGAGATAAATTTTATAAATTGAATAAGATGACCACTTAAACATTGTTTTAAGAGTCGAAAACATACTTTTTTCTTTACTCTTACTTTGAGGTCCCTCTTGAAGAAACTGTTAAACGATTAATTTTTTTTTTTTGATTCTTTGGCGTGAAAATTATGAAATAAATTTTTCGTGGATATTTTTAATAAATTGGAGATAAATTTTATAAATTGCATAAGATGACCACTTAAACATTATTGTAAGGGTCGAAAACATACTTTTTGATTTATTTACTCTTAATTTGAGGTCCTTCTTGATGAAACTATTGCACGATATTTTTTTTGGATTTTTTGATGTGAAAACTATGAAATAAATTTTACATAGATATTTGTAATGAACTGGAGATAAATTTTATAAATTGCATAAGATGCCTACCTAAATATTGTTTTAAGGGTCGAAAACATGTTTTATTTTTTTTACTCTTAATTTGAGGTCCTTCTTGATGAAACTGTTACACGATATATATATATATATATATATATATATATATATATAATTATTTAACTCTTTGACGTGAAAAGTATAAAATGAATTTGTCATGGATATTTTTATTGTATTGGAGATAAATTTTATAAATTGCATAAGATGACCACTTAAACATAACATAATATAGAATGTCCACTTTAACATAATTTTGAAATCTATATTACAAGTGTAGTTAAAATTAGTTGATCCCATTATCACAACATTCTATACTTCAACGACCAAGACAATGACAAGTCCCACAGGGCGGTGGACGTCGATTACATCACGGATTTCTTCTCTCCTATATGACTGGTTCTCTCTTATGATGATCATGTTGTTGTTTTGTCTCAGTGTTTTCAATGTGGGTTGCTATAACTGAAATGGTAAATTAGGTAAAAATGATATAAAATTTGAAGTTGGGCGATGAAAATGTGGTATTGACATGCACCTCCCATATATTTATAATATAAACTGTGTTGAGATTTCAAAGCACATTTACACTTTGTCTCATGGTAAGGCCTCGAGATTCGAAAGCATGGTAACACGATTATGTTACTGTCACACATCAAGATTCCAATTCACGTGAACCATGGACTCGTGATTGATTGTATATATAAAGGCACCATATCTCCATAGACTTTGCATAGTTGCATCAAATCAAATTGTGCAAGAAAACAGAGAGACCAAGAAAAATGAGTTCAGAGCCAATTTGTGCATTCATTTATATCAATGGTGAGATCATTCACAGCTCAAGTGCAAATGAAGTTTTTAGAAGTGACAAGACAAAATCGATACTGTTGAATCCAACAATGACGTTGCCAAACATAATCACCGCAATACAATCATCAATTAGAGATAATGATGTTACACCTCTAATTACTGTACTTTGGTATCGTTGTCATGTATACCAAATCAATGGTGGTGTTGAGTATAGGGTAATTCAAATTATTGACAAAGAAGGTGTTTGGTGCATGTTCAGTACATTTGCAAATATTGCAAGTATAATATGTATGGAACTTAAAGTTGATGTTCATAATTCATTATCACCTTCTTAAGTTAATGACCTAAGCTAGGCAGAGATGGAGCAGAAGCTGCACAATTCCATAAAATTAAAATGAATAATTTAACATATTTTGTTGTTATATTGCGTTTAAGTTTTTGTTAGTCTTTATTATGTATTTGTAGTTGTTCCATGCTTTTCAGTTGTTATTTTTAATTTACTTTAATAATATGATCCTAAATGCTTGAGAATTGCATTAATGCGGATCTCAATAATCCACATGGACTTGTGCGCGATGCGGAATAGTTCCATGAACAGACGCAATGGATAGAATGTCATCAGTAATGTGTGCAGTTGCACACTGCTAACTCACATGCATTAACAACCGCATTAATGCGGATCTCAATAATTCGCATAGGCTCGGTGCATGATGCGGAACAATGCCTTTAATAGTCATGACACAAAAAAACAGGCTAACATTTGCAATATGTGCAACTACACACTGTTCATTAACATGCACAGACACCACATTAATGTAGATCTTAATAATCTGTGTGAGGTCGATGCGTGATGCGGAACAGGGTCATGAATAGTCACAACGCAAAAAAAACAAGTTTTCATATGTGATGTGCGCAGCTGATGCAATCCTACCCCCCAACACACTTCCAATGAAAGGCCTTTCTTTCGTGCTCCCCCCTCTCTCTTTCTCTCCCTCTTTCTTTTCCTCCATTGAAGCATCATCTCCAAGCTTCTTATCCAAGGCTCATCTTGGTGGTGAAGCTCCTTCTTCCATGGCTTATTCCCTAGTGGATGGCGCCTCCTCTCACCTCTTCTCCTTTGTCTTCCGCTGCATCTCCATGGTGGAAAATCACCATTAAAGGACCTCATTGATGCTTAAAGATCCAGCCTCCATAGAAGCTCCACAAGCAAGCTTCCATCAGCGGAAGACAAAGGAGAAGAGGTGAGAAAAGGCGCCATCCACTAGGTCCCCTCCACCTTGGAAAGGATTTGACCTCAAATCCAGAGGTTCTTCATACTCTAGGCTCCTTTCCTCGACACCTGTAAAAAGAATAAAAACATATGTATTAGTGGTGTTGGGTATGTTAGAGTAGGGTAAGGTCTGAAAATCCCTATCATGGACATCTTCCCGTGAGGGAACATGGTTCCTCACCAACTCAATGAGTGGTGCTAAAAGTATAGAAAAATATGGGACAAATCTTTTGTAAAAGTTTGTTAAGTCATGGAAGCCCCAAATTTCCCTTATACTTGGTGGAGTGGGCCAATCAGGAATGACCTTTATTCTCTTAGGGTCCATCGGAACCCCTTGATCACTATTTAAAAAATTAAGGAAAGTAATGCAATAAAACGTACCTTTTTCTGTATTTTCATATTGATTATTCCTACCAAAAAATATGACAAACCTAAGGTGTCCCATATGAGTACCTTAGTTTGTATGAAAATAAAAAATAAGAACAAACCTACCTAATGAGTCCCTATGTACATGAATCATGAAAATGTTGGGTGCATGACTGATTTTACGAAAGAGGGTTTCAACAATCAACACATTCATCATATCACTTATTTTAGGGATTTGGTGCCTAATAATACCTATTTTGGGCACCAACAAAGCACAAGGATTTAAGCTCTTACGAATCAAACCCTCATCCAACAACTTCTTTACTTGAGGAATAACCTCAAGCCCAAGAGGTGTGACAATGCTAACAAGTGTCTTTTTACAAAGGAGAAGATGTGGAGGTTGTCCAAGAGGGGAAGTTTCTTTAATATTTGTCTTTATTTCAAAATGACTTTCCTTCTTAGCTAACCTCTTGGAGGAGACACTTACCTCCTTACACTCCTCCTTAACCATTAAAGGTTGTCCTTCTTCTTGGGGGTAGATTTCTTCACTAGATTCTTCCCCTTTTACTTCTTCACTTTCACTAGAGGAAAGTGAAGTAGTAGCCTCATCTTGGCTACTATAAATGTCTTGGCCCCTCATAATCATGGTTTTCTTGGTGGTGCATTAAGAAGTAATGTGCCCTCTTCCAAGACATTTAAAGCACTTTATGGAGCTAGTTTTCTCTTGCATACTAGCCTTAAGGGGTTGATTTTCTATTGTCTTCCCCTTATCATCTTTGGGCTTAGAAGGTGTCACCCCTAAGATGCCTTGACCTTGGTCTTTCTTTAGATAAGAGTAAGAGCCATAAGATTTTGATGTAGACTTCCTTTTAAGTTGTTGCTCTACCCTTATTTCCCAATCTAAGTTAGCCTCTACATTGTCCTTCCCATGGAAGTATGGGAGGTTAATGTTAGCCTCTTGAGGCTTTCTTTCCTTTTCTCTTCTATGGGAGTGAGGTCTAAGATGTGACCTATGCCTTCCTTCATAATAGTCACGAATTTCTTCACTTAGGCTCTTGCAAGAGTTATGACTACTATAGGAGGCATGTTTTTCTCTTTTCATTTCTTTCATTATTTTTCTTCTTTCTTCCTCTCTTATTTTCTTTCTTTCATCTTGACTTATTTCTTCCACTCTCTTTTTTCCTTTTTCTTTTCTCTCTTGTTTTTCTTTCCATAACTTGAGGGAACTCAACTCATCTAAGATTCTAGATAAAAGGTCTTTATGACTAGTACCCTCGCTATTAACACTAGATGAATGATGACTCATGTTGGTTCCTAAGTTGTGGTTCTTTCTTGTTGGAGGTTTGAAAACAAAAGGTAAAAGAAACTATTGTTGAAACTAGCCAAAATAAACACTAAAAGAGGTGTGAAAGATAAGGTAAAAAAACTAATTGGTAAAAGGAAAGCTATCTAGGCGGTTTGACAATGGAAGGTAAAGGAAATAAGCTATGAAAGTAAGCAAAAAATGTAAACTAGGCGAATCCTAAGAGTTTTTGGATGACCACATTCAAGGTTCCCAACAAAACACTCACTATCCTAAGGAAAAATTGCCAAATATTATTACATACAAATGGAAGTTTGGTAACCTATTGGAGGCTCCCAACACACTTCCAATGAAAGGCCTTTTTGTTACAAAACTTGAAAGCAATTGTCGCAACCTACCCTTCGGCGGAAGGGCGACGCGTGACTCGCGGGATGCGTGTTCCACGAAAGGAATACGCGCGAAGTCGCCACCAACGTTTATTTGAGGAAAACGTCGGAAAAACCGGAAAAGACGCGATCTACGAACTTTTAAGTGAAAGGTTCGGGAGTTGTATTTACACGCGGGGAAGGTATTAGCACCCCACACGTCCGTCACAAGGGACGACAACCTTTAATCGAATGTGCAAACATGACTTTGATTTTTACGTTCCCTTTTATGTCCTTATATCCTTTATACCCTTTTTATATTTTTTCTCTTTTTGTGGTCGACAAGGGTGTTTCCCTTTGCTCCTACGTATTTCTCAATTGGGATGAGAAAATCAAACCTACGTAGTTCTTTCTTATGCGTGAATCAAGTGATTCTTTTTACTTGAAAGGTGATCACTTTAAGGCGTTGGACCTTAAAAATGACCCATTTTACTTAATAAGAAATTGAAGTGATAAACTTTCAAAAACCTATTTTTGTGGACGAGCTTGACTAGGCGAGTTGATTTTAGCCTTAGTTTCACCTTAGTTATTAGTCAATTCGATTAAGAATGAGAAATCCCAAAGAGAAAACGTCCGATTGATTTTTCGCTTTACTTTACTAAAAAATATTTTTTTGATTATTATATTATTATTTTACCTCTTTTTTTGATTTCCAACGTGGTTACGGCACGACCGAACGGTCGGAATTCATTTTAACCAAAATTAACGGATGATACAATTCAAACGATCGGTGGAAATTTATTTTATTTTTAGATTAAGCGAGAAATGACTTAAATAAATGGCTTAAGCACGTCAAAAGGGAAGAAAAGAAAACTGAAAGTAAACGAAATTAAAGTGAAAGTACACAAAACAAGAAATGAATTGAAAGTCTCGGATTCGAAAACTTACCCGTTGAAGAACAAAGAACGGATGAAGAACGGTGAAGAACGACGAAGAATGATGAAGAATTTCCACAGAATCGCTTACGGAAGCGTTACAGAAGCACTTCGACTCGATTTTTCTTCACGAAAACGTGTTTTTTGCCCAAAATAGCCGAAATGCATAGCCAAAGGGGTCTTGAACATTTTGAAACAGCTCCCCCCTCCCCTATTTATAGAAAAAAAAGGGAGGTGCTTGCCGCCCAAAGACTTAATGAAGAAGATTTCTAAGCGCACCCGAATTACTAAGTTCACCCCCCTTTTCGTATTTTACGGAAAAGTTACGGAAGCCTTACGGAACTGTTTTCGAATTTGATTTTCATCTTTTTTCTCTTCCCTTTCACCAATGTTAAGTGGAATATGCTTACCCAAGGTTTTCGGAAATTTTACGGAAGTATTACGGAAGCCGTGGAAGCCCCGAAAACCATTTTTCAAAAACGTGGAGGAGCTTGCCGCCCAGTTGCTTCCTCCTTAAGCAACCCAACTTCCAAAAGGCCTAGATTTGAATTGCTATTTACACCCCTATCTTGATAAGTTCACCCCCTTACCTTTTTTGGTGATTCTTTTTTCGTAAAGTTACGGAAACTTACGAATCTCGTAACGATACTTGTTTTCTTTCTGTAATGTTACGGAACCTTGCGGATTACATAATCATCCCCTTTTTGACTTACGGAATATTACGGAATCTCACTTAATTATGCAACGATGCTTCCATTTGATTTCCGGTGTGTCACGGAAACTTACGGATTGTGCATCAATATTTTTTGGTTTTCCGGCATGTCTTGGAATTTCACAAATTGCCTAATGATGGGTGCCAAGCACCTCACAAGGACCAAAGAAAGGTCGCATGTCATCAAGCAAAGGTCCCCGGACGAAATTAGGGTATGACAGTTGCCCCTCTTTACTTGTCTTTTATTGGAGATAAAAGGAAAGTAAAGACAAGACACTAATTTCGTTCCTCTCGATTTGACGAGAGTCGCGGGTGACCATAAAATCTCCACATGCAAATGACTTGTTGTTCCCGGAATTTCACAAATTGCCTAATGATGCACCTCACAAGGACCAAAGAAAGGTCGCATGTCATCAAGCAAAGATCCCCGGACGAAATTAGGGTATGACACTAATTTCGTTCCTCTCGGTTGACGAGAGTCGCGGGTGACCATAAAATTTCCGCATGTAACTGACTTGTTGTTCCCGGAATTTCACAAATTGCCTAATGATGGGTGCCAAGCACCTCACAAGGACCAAACAAAGGTCGCATGTCATCAAGCAAAGATCCCCGGACGAAATTAGGGTATGACACTAATTTCGTTCCTCTCGGTTGACGAGAGTCGCGGGTGACGTAAAATTTCTGCATGTAAATGACTCGTTGTTCCCGGAGGAACAAAAGGTGCAGAAGACTATGTCAGTCTCTGCATGTCATCGGGCCCGCCGCCTCTGGATGACACAAGGGTGCAGAATGACCAAATTTTGTCTCTGCGTGTCATCGGGCCCGCCGCCTCTGGATGACACAAGGGTGCAGAATGACCAAATTTTGTCTCTGCGTGTCATCGGGCCCGCCGCCTCTGGATGACAAAAGGGTGCGGATAACCGTAAGGTATCTCCGCGCGTCATCGGGCCCGCCGCCTCTGGATGACAAAAGGGTGCGGATAACCGTAAGGTATCTCCGCGTGTCATCGGGCCCGCCGCCTCTGGATGACACAAGGGTGCAGAATGACCAAATTTTGTCTCTGTGTGTCATCGGGCCCGCCGCCTCTGGATGACAAAAGGGTGCGGATAACCGTAAGGTATCTCCGCGTGTCATCGGGCCCGCCGCCTCTGGATGACACAAGGGTGCAGAATGACCAAATTTTGTCTCTGCGTGTCATCGGGCCCGCCGCCTCTAGATGACAAAAGGGTGCGGATAACCGTAAGGTATCTCCGCGTGTCATCGGGTCCGCCGCCTCTAGATGACACAAGGGTGCAGAATGACCAAATTTTATCTCTGCGTGCCATCGGACACGACTGTGTCTGAATGGCAAAGGGGTGCGGAATGACCAAATTTTGTCTCCGCGTGTCATCGGGCCCACCGCCTCTGGATGACAAAGGGTGCAGAATGACCAAATTTTGTCTCTGCGTGCCATCGGACACGACTGTGTCTGAATGGCAAAGGGGTGCGGAATGACCAAATTTTGTCTTCGCGTGTCATATGACCTCAGGGTCAGTATGACAGATCTTGTGGGGCAGCCGACAAAAGCAATGCTCTTGCTCCTACGTATCCTCCAATGAGGAACTCAGACCTACGTAGTTATAGATAACTTGTGAGACTTGAAAAAGTCTCCACCGGAAGATGCTGACATCTCCGGAAAGGGCGCAGATGACCACATTGGCCTCTGCTCATCAATCACACTTTGGGTCACTGAATGACGAGGTGCGGATAACTGTAAGGTGTCTCCGCGGGTTACCAGCTCTTGGGTCATGGCAACAAAAGGCGGTGTGGTCGACAAAAGCGAGGCTCTTGCTCCTACGTATCCTCCAATGAGGAACTCAGACCTACGTAGTTCTGGATAACTTGTGAGACTTGAAAAAGTCTCGGTGTTTTCTCCACTAAAACGCAAACATGCTTTAGCAAAGAGACAAATATTCCAACTGATTAGAGCATCATATGCCTTTTTGAGTGAAAAACAATGCGTCTACCGGGGAAGGAGAGTATGCTGATGAAATTTTCTCATAACCATAAATGAGATTTTGGATGTTAGCATTTCGTTTCTAAATGACCATTTAGAGGAAACACTGGGTTCGACAAAAATAGAAGAAAATCACTCAAAGTGTATCAATCTCGCACAGGTAAGTGTTTCATCCTAATTCCGAACCATAGATATGTCATGACTTGACTTTGCAAATTATTTCCTATCAAATAAAAAATTACATGCGTGATCATGGATCAATAGGGCTTCCCTTGGGAATGGGTTCTTTTGGTGGGTATTTCGGCTTTTGTGTGTTTTTGCCCCTTTTCCTTTTCTGTTTTGGTTTTGCGCGAGGCGAACAAGTCACCGACGCACAGGATTTTGGTTGGTAATCAAAGGGAGAAGACCACTTTAGGTCATGGTTTCCTTTTCTTTCTTTTGTTCATTGGTGACAATTCTGTATTGTTCAGATATTGTCTGGTCAAAAGACCTTTCTGCACATTTCTTCTAGTTTCTTTGATCAAGAACTTTCTTTCCTTCCTTTTTTTACTTTCTCCCATTCTTTGGTTGGGAATTTTCTTTCTTTTCTTTTTGCTTTCTCCCACTCTTTGATTGGGAATTTCCTTTCTTTTCTTTTTGCTTTCTCCCACTCTTTGATTGGGAATTTCCTTTCTTTTCTTTTTGCTTTCTCTTTGATTGGAAATTTTCCTTCTTTCCTTTTTTGCTTCCGAGGGTAAGGATTATAGTGAGTCATGATTTTGGCTCAAGGTTTGTAGAATGGCTAGACATGATACATGTCGGGGTTTGGTTTGGCTCAAGGATAAAAGGGGTGCCCTACATTATTTCCATGACACAAATGCAAAAATGATGATTTGGAAACTTTATGCAAAACTGGTCATGCATGCACCTATGCGGACACTCAAGTGTCAAATTTTTATGGTCATGTGATGCTAGGGCTCAGGATTCATTTCCTCTATTTTAGTCAACCCAATGTTTCCAAAATATGTTCTTTTATCCATTTGTGCATTCATCCAAGTCCATTTCGGGCGTCCGGGAAAATTTCACAGCATTCACCCTTCAGGTGTACACACATTTTTTTTCCCAAAAACTAGCTATGATCAGCGAATTTTTCTTCAAAGAAAAGTTGGAAGTCATCTCTTTTCAAAAGCATGTTGGTTTTTCAGCTAGACAACTTATTTTTCTTTTTTCTCTCTTTTTTTTCTTCTTTTTTTTTATTTGTTTATTTCTTTTTCTTGTTTGTTTTTTTTTCTTCTCTTTTTTTTTTCATGAGGTATTTTGCTATATACATGCATATCCAAGGTATCTTGCTACCTAAACATACATATATATGTTTTGTAAGGTATTTTTGCTATATACATGCATATCCAAGGTATCTTTCTACCTAAACATACATATATATTTTGTGAAGTATTTTTTGTTTACATACATGCATATCTAAGGTATCTTTCTACCTAAACATACATATATATATTTTGTGAAGTGTTTTTTGTTTACATACATGCATATCTAACGTATTTTTCTACCTAAACATACATATATATATTTTGTGAAGTGTTTTTTTGTTTACATACATGCATATCTAAGGTATTTTCACTACCTAAACATACATATATATGTTTTGTAAGGTATGACTACCTTCCGAGCTTGCGCTTGTTTTATTTAAATTCCCAGGATCATGAGCAACTAGGTGCGTCCTACTATAAAAAGTGATCAAATAGCAGGCAGAAATTTAAAAGGTACTAGGTTGCCTCCTAGTAGCGCTTCTTTAACGTCTTGAGCTGGACGCCTTATGACTTGTCGGTCACTGACCTAGTACTTTGCTTACCTTTGGCTTTGGACTTGGTCGCCTATTGGTCGGCCATGTGGTGTAGGCAATACTCAAACCTTTTTGTGGATGAGCAGAGGTGAACTCTAGAGGTGATGGCGGTGCGTCTGTTGCCCGCTGCCGGCCATCGCCAGGCTGCTGTGGTGTTTCGCCCTGCGCCTGCCTGGAGACGCAAAACTTCTTGATGAAAGCTCGATTGGTAGGGGGGACCTGATGACCTTTCTGGGGGCGACAGGCACTCCCTAGAACTGACAGAGACCCGTATTTAGAGCTGGCAACTCCAAGACCCTGTTGGCCTTCTTCGGGTCCACTAGGTGTCTTGCGGGCACAATCCATGCAAACAATAGATGACATTAGAAATCAGTTGGGGGAGGTGCATACTTACCTATGCCACGACGACATGAACTTGCTGGGGGGAACGGGCGCCCTGTAGGGCCGACAGAGGCCCGTAACCAGAGCTGGAAACCCCAGGGCCCTGTTGGACTTCTTCAGGTCCACTGGGTGTCTTTGTGGGTGCGATCCCTGCAAACAATAGATGGTATCAGAAATCAGTTGAACCATATGCATACTTACCCATGTCGGGACGACACAGACCAACTGATACTTTTGCAGGGGGAGATTGGCATTGCGGTCGCTGGGCAGAATGTTGCTAAGTAGCAATGTCATCTATATCTGTGTAAGAGTGGTCATGTTGGTGCGCATGATCCGCACTCGTCTCTTTGCAGCGGCACGGGTGAAATCTTGCCCCGGTATGCATAGTAGCTGTGTGATAGCCTCCCTTTCTGGTTGTGCTCGCACAGTTGGCCGTCCTCCAATATCAGGGGGTGGCCCAGGAACCGTTAAAAGGAAACTACTGGTCCCTTAACCGGGAGTGCAAGTCTTGGTTAAGCATTTAAGGATAGAGGACCTTAAATTCTCTTAAGGTGCGGATGTGGAGCACACTGAAAATGAGGACACGTAGCCCTCTAAAGGTGAGGGCGTGCAACCCTCTCAAGGCGAGGATGTATAGTCCTCTAGAGGTGAGGGCGTGTACTACTCTCAAGGTGAGGGCGTGCAGCCCTCTGTTGGCGAGGACGTGTAGTCCTCTAAAGGTGAAGGCGTGTAGCCCTCTGTTGGCGAGGACGTGTAGTCCTCTAAAGGTGAGGGCGTGTAGCCCTACGAAGGTGAGGACATGCAGTCCTCTGATGGCGAGGGCGTGTAGCCCTCTGAAGGTGAGGACGTGTGGTCCTCTAAAGGTGAGGGCGTGTAGCCCTACGAAGGTGAGGACTTGTAGTCCTCTGAAGGTGAGGGTAACTAGTACCCAAGGCAAGGGCGAGTAGCCCTCTCAAGGCGAGGACATGTAGTCCTCTGGAGGTGAGGGCGTGCAGCCCTCTGATGGTGAGGACATGTAGTCCTCTCAAGGCGAGGACGTGTAGTCCTTTAGAGGTGAGGGCGTGCAGCCCTCTGATGGTGAGGACATGTAGTCCTCTCAAGGCGAGGACGTTTAGTCCTCTCAAGGTGAGGACGTGCAGTCCTCTGAAGGCAAGGATGTGTAGTCCTCTAAAGGTGAGGGCATGTAGCCCTACGAAGGTGAGGACATGTAGTCCTCTGAAGGTGAGGGTAACTAGTACCCAAGGCGAGGGCGGGTAGCCCTCTCAAGGCGAGGACGTGTAGTCCTCTGGAGGTGAGGGCGTGCAGCCCTCTGATGGTGAGGACATGTAGTCCTCTCAAGGCGAGGACGTGTAGTCCTCTCAAGGTGAGGACGTGGAGTCCTCTGAAGGCGAGGATGTGTAGTCCTCTAAAGGTGAGGGCGTGCAGCCCTCTGTTGGCGAGGACGTGTAGTCCTCTAAAGGTGAGGGCGTGTAGCCCTACGTTGGCGAGGACGTTAGTCCTCTCAAGGTGAGGGCGTGCAGCCCTCTGTTGGCGAGGACGTGTAGTCCTCTAAAGGTGAGGGCGTGTAGCCCTACGAAGGTGAGGACATGCAGTCCTCTGATGGCGAGGGCGTGTAACCCTCTGAAGGTGAGGACATGCAGTCCTCTGATGGCGAGGGCGTGTAGCCCTCTGAAGGTGAGGACACGCAGTCCTCTGATGGCGAGGGCGTGTAGCCTTCTGAAGGTGAGGACATGCAGTCCTCTGAAAGTGAGGACACACAGTCCTCTTAAGGTGAGGGCATGCAGTACCAATTGTTGTCTTGTTTTCACAACCTCGTAGTGAGGAAGAATGAAAGACACAATTGATTCTTGCAAAAAGAATTTTCCAAGGACGAGAAATAGTTGAAGGATTTTTCAGCTGATGGATTAAGTCAAATGACTCCTATGTAGAAGCAAGATGTTTTGATGTCTTGATGATGCTAAAGGATCAAGTGCTTCTAAGTTTTATTCAAGACAAGAATCCAAGAAAGTCAAGATATATGATCAAGTTGATTTCTAGAATCTTTTGGAAGAAGTTTCCAAATTGAAAAAACAAAAGGTTTGACCAAAGAATTCTATCATTTCAAATTGAGATTTGCTCTCCGGTAATCGATTACCAGCAGCTGAAAATGTTTATAACAGTCACTAGAAATTTGAATTCAAAATTTATAATGTGTAATCGATTACACATGGATGGTAATTGATTACCAGCAATTTATTCAAATTTTAAAGCCTGTGATCTATTACACAAGTCTTGTAATCGATTACCAGAGGAGATTTTCAGAAAATAATTTCCAAGAGTCACATCTATTCAAATGGTTTATGAATGGCCATCAAAGGTGACTTGGAAACACGAATTTAAAGAGAGTTTTCATTGCCCACAAAGTTTATCCTCTCAAAAGATTAAGAATTTTTCTGAACTGAACTGTCTTATCCTCTCAAAAAGATTCCTTGGTCAACCACTTGCATATTCAATAAGGAATTTTGATTGGTCTTCATTGTACAATCTATCCCTTTTAAGAGAGATTTCTTCTTCTCTTCTTCTTACTTCTGAAAAGGGATTAAGAGACTGAGAGTCTCTTATTGTAGAGGATTCTTGAACACAAGGGAAGGGTTGTCCCTGTGTGGTTCAGACTTTGTAAAAGGAGTTTTACAAAGAGAGTGGAAAATCTCAAGTAGGTTTCTTGAGGACTGGACGTAGGCGCGGGAAGTGGCCGAACCAGTATAAATCAAGTTTGCATTCCTCTCTTCCTTTAAACTTCTTTTATTGCTATTTATCTTTTGCTTTAAAGAAGTTTATTTTGATTTGTCTTTTGAGTAATTCATGTTAAGGGTGCATTGTTAATCCAAAAAGAAAGAGTGATAGTTCAATTGGGGAATAGTCTTTGCATCTTAATTCAACCCCCCTTTTTCTTAAGGTAACTGAGGCCATTTGTCCAACATCCTATTCTTGACAACTCGCTTCTCTAAGAAGACAAACTTTCTGGAATGATAAAATGAAGTCACATGAACGTCTATATTTTTACTTGAAAACACAGTCAATCAAATGCCTTTTTATTTTTTTTTATTTTGAAACTTATTTTTTTATTTTGAAACTTATTTGTTTTGAACTTTACTCGTTGTTTTACGGCACCCCCACCAACATGCAAGACGAGTAATCTCTGATTGAACAGTCTTGGAAGTCAACACTCAGGAGCGCAGGTCGCTTGAGCAAATAGACCAATGGCTTGCACCCACATTCCGGTGAAAGTTGAATAAGCAAACATGCGTTTGTGAGAGGATGAGGGACAAGGATGTCCATTTTATCCATATCATTTAGCATTGTAACTGTGGTTTATAATAATGGCATAAACTTGAAAATCCTGATGAGTCATAACAACAGCTTCCAGAATTGCCCCATGTATGGTGTTGCTTGTCAATGTTATGATTCAACAAGTGATTCTCCTCAAATTTCAGCCAGCCCGTATCAATTAGACTTCACACTTTATGCTTCGGGGTCATACAATGCTCAATGGAATGCCCCAGGGCTCCTCCATGATAAGCACACGTTGCGTTCGAGTCGTATCCTCAGAAAAATGGAGGTTGAGGAACCTTGGTTGGGGTTATGGCTACCATTGAATTATTGAGTGGATATGGGATCAAGTTTAGCATATGACAACGGAATTTGGGGTGAACCCTACAGGCTTTTTGCTGCAAAATTCCTTTTTGTTGGTGTTTTTTTGGTTTGTGCTAAAGGTGGTCTTCGTCATTGGAAGTGCGGTAGACAGACTTTGTGGTTGATTTAGGGATGGCCTTTGTGGATAACTAGGTGGTGGGTAAGGAGGAGGTTTGTTATTGACTGAGTAATGACATTGTTGGGTTTGGTGGGAAACTTGGCCGTATAGGAATGACAGTCACAACATGGGTTTCTCCCTCTTTCTCACCCTCTTCATTTGCCCCAGTTTTCTCAGTCGTCCTAGTAGGATGATCAAATTTGCCTCTTTTCGGACCCACATCGATCCTTTCACTGGCGAAGACCAAATCCGCAAAGCTTTGAGGGTGCGTAGCCCACCATCTTTTCATAGTAGAGTATCGATAATGTGTCTACCATCACGATCATCGTCTCCCTTTCCATCATTGGGGGTACCACCTGGGCCGCCAGATCCCTCCACCTTTTGGGCGTGTTCTTTGAAAGATCCATCCCCCTTTTTGCAAATGTTCTGTAGTTGCATCCTATCTGGAACCATATCAAAATTGTACTGATACTGCCTAACAAAGGCAACCATTAGGTCCTTCCAAGAATGGACTCGGGAAGATTCCAAGTTAGTGTACCAGGTAACAGCTACCCTAGTAAGACTTTCTTGGATGGAATGTATTAGCAATTCCTCATCTTTTGCGTATTCCCCCATCTTCTGACAATACATCTTTAGATGGTTCTTGGGACAAGTAGTCCCCTTGTACTTGTCAAGGTCCAGCACCTTGAACTTGGGAGGGGTGATGATATTGGGTTCTAGGAACAACTCTTTTAGGTTAGCAAAGGCATAATCTTCACCTCCTTCAATGGCCCTGAGCCTTTCCTCTAGATGATCCAACTTTCCCATTTCTGCCATAGCATGAGGGTTTTTACTTGTCGTGCAATGCAAGAGGTGTAGTTGTGGGTGATACTGAGGGCCTTCCAAAGGGTTTTATAGGGGTATACCACCAACTGCTTGCCCTTCCGTGGCATATCCGAGGCAAGGCTCGAAGTCGGCTAGATTGTGGTGGGGAATTTCATGTGTCCCCCCCACGGTTTAAGAGACATGTGCATGATCAGTTTGGGGTTGTTGGCTCTCAATGGGTATAGGAGTGGAGTTATTGACATTCTTATTGGGAGTGTATGCCACTTTGGGTGGCGTATAGTTGAGAGGCAAGCCATATGGCGGGAAGGCGTGCTCGTTTTGAATTTGTACATTATGGGGGTTGCCCGTACTTCCCAAATCTTTTCCTACCATATCTGAGGTTGGATGATTCATTTGGTTGATGCCGGATGGGGACATCAGGTTCACCTTAGCAACAACGCTGGTAGCGGCAATTGCAACCGCATTGGCTTCCATTATCTTCTTCACGCTCATCATGGCCTCCATCATTGTGGCCATTTTCTCTTTAATGGCCTCCATGTCGGCCTTCATCTTCTCTTGTATCTCCTCTACTTCACCCATTACTCTAGCTCTAGCACAAGTTCGGTGAGGACGCCGTAAAGCATATATTTTTTTTTTTATAACAATGATTAAGTTCATTTTATTTTATTTTATTTTATTTTTCAAGGAAAGAATGCAATGAGCAATGCAACCAATGAAAAGCATGGATGTATGCGAATGATGTACAGTTGAAGATTGCGAATTTTTACGTAGGATATGGGGTTGAATCAATTTAGATTTTCAACATGGTCCATGACATCTTTGTCAAGGTGAAACTGGAAGTAACAAGGACATCAACAATCCTAAATATGTTTGACAGTAGACAAAGCAGTGATGTGACTCGATTCATCTTTTGCCCCAATTTTGCAAGACGGTTACTTCCATATTTTGACTTGATGAACCTTTTTGTAAAAGCATGAGCTTGGTTCAACCCTATAATCCAAGGAATGGCAATTCTGATCGCCAATACTTCAACAACATCTCATAGGGATGAATGACTCGGGCATACTTTAAGCCGTGCATGGAAAATGTAATTATGAAATTGAGATGCCCGAAGAAACACCATTTCCTAGTTAACCATGCATTAGGTACCATGTTCAATTATTTTGTTTTGTTGTTGTGTGTTTTTTTTTTTTTTTAGAAATGGGTTTATGATCCCAACATGGTTGGCTCATGGTGCCTAACACATGCAACTAAGAATGTAGTGTGAAGTTTCACGCTTCCCCTTTTTTGTTTTTGTAGAGGAAAACACAAGGATGAGCAAACATGAAAACAAATGGTATGCAATTTTGCAGATCAAAAAGTTTGTTGAATGCATATGCATGATGATGCCATGACTCATGCAAAATGTGAGGCTGGAATATGATAACGGACAAATGCAGGAACGATATGTTCATTATGATGTTATGAAGAGATGCTTATGCGATGCATGATATGAATGCATTTTACGGACACGAGAGCCCGGAAAATTATCTCTTCTTACTTGCGCATTTGGGGGCGCAGTGCCCCATGTGTACAATTAAGAAGGTGATATGGACCTTCCGGCTTCCCGTGACAAAGGACAAGACCAACATACAATGCATGCTAGAGATAAAATGTGGGAGTGACTTGATTCGCACTGATTTTTGGAGTAAAAACGTGGGATAAACTCATTTTTTTTCAAAAAGTTATAACTAGTCAAGATCTGAGCGACAATACTAACTTCCTAGCGGTTTCTAATCATATGGTCCATTAAGTCTATCATATGCTGACAATAGCTGAGAAGTCCGTGGATCTCCTCGGGGGCGGAGTAGGTGTCCGCCACTGCTTTGGCCTTGGCTAGCAATGGGGGAAGTTCTTGACTCCTGTTCAAAGTAAGAGCAAATCGGTCCGTCCACATTGTTGCCTCTTGGTGCAATGAATCAATTACCCTTTCCCTTGCTTCCCTTTCTGCTGATATCTTGGCGTACTCATCCTCTAGCCTTTGCTCGTGAGTCGCCGCTAGATTTAGCTTCTCTTTGCACTTATCGATGATGGCCCACATATTCCCTTCAGTCTCGCTTAACTGTTGGGACAAATTTCTTTTCGACCTAAGGCAAACCTTTAGCTCGTCCTTCAAGATCATGCCTTTGACCCGTGATGATTCCTTTCACCTCTTCGGAGCTTGAGCTCACTATTGCTGCCCTATAAAGCCCCTCAAAACTTTGCTTTGGTCGTGTTCTTCCTTTTGGGCCTTCTTGGTTTCTCATTCCAAGGCTTCATCGGTGGCCATATTGACATCCCTTAGTTCATCATACTCTTTTCAGACTTTGATGGCTATGGACTTGAACTTCTCTTCGACTACCCAGGCTCTTTCAAGCTCTGCCTTTAGGGCTTGTACCTCATCACTTTCTTCCGAAGCTTTAACCTCATCGTCTCTCACAGTCTTTAGATTTGGGAGCCAATCCAGTCCTTGTGTTCGGACTCTCAGCCACTTACGATAGCCGCCGATGATCCCATTACTGCTTCCCCTAAGCTCTCTGTCCTTTCTTCACGCCGCATCCCATGCCTTGCGAACTCCTTGGAGTACCCTCGCGTTGTGGTCACTGAAACCTCGTGCGATGAAAGGCGTGATGCTTTCGTCTGATGGCACTCCTCTCATGGGACATCCTTCGCATGAAGATAGAATCCTGATTCTTCCTTCCTTCTAGCGAGGGAACCATTTAACAGACGCCCCTCCATGCTAGCCAAGAGTTGGTGCACAACAAACAATTCTTGCGCCGCTCTTTTCACATCCCCGGTCGAACGTGTCATAACATCCATGCTAGCCAAGAGTTGGTCCCAATTCGCCTTTCCTTTTTCGACGCATGAGCGGTGACCTTGTAGAATCCTGATTCTTCCTTCCTTCTAGCGAGGGAACCATTTAACAGACGCCCCTCCATGCTAGCCAAGAGTTGGTGCACAACAAACAATTCTTGCGCCGCTCTTTTCACATCCCCGGTCGAACGTGTCATACATGGCCAAAATGGCGACGACCGGGCTTTCCTTGCCATGATGAAAGGCGAGGAAAGCGTCAATCGCTGCTAGGTCCACTAACCCTTCCATATTCGGAAAGAGGACAACTCCAAAGATCAAAAGCGCCAAGATGTCAATAAAAGAAAGCCCATTCGCCTTGATTTGCCAAGGCCTTTGCCCTTTCCTCCAAACACTTCCTTGGTACTCCGACTACCCCATTCCTGTTTTGCTTTACACGGTCCAACTCTTGTGCTGAGATTTTCACCACCTTGGCAACTCTTGTCGTGGAGGGATAGAACCCAGAGAAAAGATATGGCTTCCTTCCTCCCAGTGGGCATCCCAGGATTTCTTCAAACTCTTTCACAGTCGGCACTAGCTGGAAGTCCTCAAATGTGAAGCACCTTAGGGGCTGGTCATAATACTGGGAAAGGGATGCAATCGGTTCCATGGAGACTTCTACCCTAGCTAGGTCCCAAATCTTACCATAGGCTTTGCGGAAGGCTTGCCGTTGAAGTTGACCCATTAATTGCCCCAACTTTCGTAAACTGGTGACCTCTAAGCTCTTGATTTTGACTTGATAGAACCTCTTTTTAAGCGAAGGCTTTTGACTTGATCCCATGTTTTACTAAAGTGAAATAAAATCTAGTGCGAATCAAAACTCCTACATCTATCATGGGTGGAATGGATGAATGCATGAAGAAATACATATGACACAGATGCAATTTACGAATATGGGAGCCCGAGAAATTGTTTCCTTCTTGGATACAACGTTTGGGCAGCATGGCACCCAACGTATGTTTTTTAAGAAGGCGACACGGACCCTCCGTCGGTTTGCTAAAGTGAGGGGATCAAAGACAAAACCCACGCATGATGCATATGCGAAAGGCACAACACGGGGATGTACATAGTACGACAATATTCACAAACAAATATAAGCAAAAAGGTATATGATACTTATGCATGGCAGTGTGAAAAATGGCACGCAGCGTGTTTGCTCCGTGCCCCTATTTAAGGGACCTATAAGGGAGAGAGCTAACTAGGCTTTTAGTGATAACCCCCAAGGTAGTCATATCTCTCTTGATGGTTTCTAGAGGTATCATCCCCTTCGAAGAACATACTGCAGCAGTAGGGACTACTAGCAACAATATGTTTTCAAAGAGAAAAACTCTAGATGAGGGTTCACTGTAATCAAGCAAGTCGGAGACCTAGCATGATCACGGATTCACCTCCACTCCTTATGTTCCCACGAACCCGGGTATAGGGCCCTTTTTCAACTCACCGTGTGTGCAAATAGTGTTAGTGTTTGTGTGCATCAAATGAATAAATATTTACCTCATGCATACAAAAAAAATGCACTAAAAGCATCAAAGAGTTATATATACAAGAACATAATAAGGGGAAGCCAACAAAGGAGTAAGTCATGGCAAAATTTGCACAAGATTAAATGGCCTAACTCTCTAAAAATAGTCCCCAGTGGAGTCGCCAACTGTCGCAACCTACCCTTCGGCGGGAGGGCGACGCGTGACTCGCGGGATGCGTGTTCCACGAAAGGAATACGCGCGGAGTCGCCACCAACGTTTATTTGAGGAAAACGTCGGAAAAACCGGAAAAGACGCGATCTACGAACTTTTAAGTGAAAGGTTCGGGAGTTGTATTTACGCGCGGGGAAGGTATTAGCACCCCACACGTCCGTCACAAGGGACGACAACCTTTAATCGAATGTGCAAACATGACTTTGATTTTTACGTTCCCTTTTATGTCCTTATATCCTTTATACCCTTTTTATATTTTTTCTCTTTTTGTGGTCGACAAGGGTGTTTCCCTTTACTCCTACGTATTCCTCAATTGGGATGAGAAAATCAGACCTACGTAGTTCTTTCTTATGCGTGAATCAAGTGATTCTTTTTACTTGAAAGGTGATCATTTTAAGGCGTTGGACCTTAAAAATGACCCATTTTACTTAATAAGAAATTGAAGTGATAAACTTTCAAAAACCTATTTTTGTGGACGAGCTTGACTAGGCGAGTTGATTTTAGCCTTAGTTTCACCTTAGTTATTAGTCAATTCGATTAAGAATGAGAAATCCCAAAGAGAAAACGTCCGATTGATTTTTCGCTTTACTTTACTAAAAAATATTTTTTTGATTATTATATTATTATTTTACCTCTTTTTTTGATTTCCAACGTGGTTATGGCACGACCGAACGGTCGGAATTCATTTTAACCAAAATTAACGGATGATACAATTCAAACGATCGGTGGAAATTTATTTTATTTTTAGATTAAGCGAGAAATGACTTAAATAAATGGCTTAAGCACGTCAAAAGGGAAGAAAAGAAAACTGAAAGTAAACAAAATTAAAGTGAAAGTACACAAAACAAGAAATGAATTGAAAGTCTCGGATTCGAAAACTTACCCGTTGAAGAACGAAGAACGAACGAAGAATGGATGAAGAACGGTGAAGAACGACGAAGAACGATGAAGAATTTCCACAGAATCGCTTACGAAAGCGTTACAGAAGCACTTCGACTCGATTTTTCTTCACGAAAACGTGTTTTTTGCCCAAAATAGCCGAAATGCATAGCCAAAGGGGTCTTGAACATTTTGAAACAGCTCCCCCCTCCCCTATTTATAGAAAAAAAAGGGAGGTGCTTGCCGCCCAAAGACTTAATGAAGAAGATTTCTAAGCGCACCCGAATTACTAAGTTCACCCCCCTTTTCGTATTTTACGGAAAAGTTACGGAAGCCTTACGGAACTGTTTTCGAATTTGATTTTCATCTTTTTTCTCTTCCCTTTCACCAATGTTAAGTGGAATATGCTTACCCAAGGTTTTCGGAAATTTTACGGAAGTATTACGGAAGCTGCGGAAGCCCCGAAAACCATTTTTCAAAAACGTGGAGGAGCTTGCCGCCCAGTTGCTTCCTCCTTAAGCAACCCAACTTCCAAAATGTTCTAGAAGGGCCTAGATTTGAATTGCTATTTACACCCCTATCTTGATAAGTTCACCCCCTTACCTTTTTTGGTGATTCTTTTTTCGTAAAGTTACAGAAACTTACGAATCTCGTAACGATACTTGTTTTCTTTCCGTAATATTACGGAACCTTGCGGATTACATAATCATCCCCTTTTTGACTTACGGAATGTTACGGAATCTCACTTAATTATGCAACGATGCTTCCATTTGATTTCCGGTGTGTCACGGAAACTTACGGATTGTGCATCAATATTTTTTGGTTTTCCGGCATGTCCTGGAATTTCACAAATTGCCTAATGATGGGTGCCAAGCACCTCACAAGGACCAAAGAAAGGTCGCATGTCATCAAGCAAAGGTCCCCGGACGAAATTAGGGTATGACAGCAATGAAGGTAAGTAAATTGCAAATTACAAAATGATCCTTGAGAAGCCAGAGCTTAGCTACACACACCCCTCTAATAACTAAGCTCACCTCCCTGAGAAGAGAAGCTAGAGCTTAGCTACACACCCCTATAATAGCTAAGCTTACCCCCATGACAAAATACATGAAAATACAAAAAAAATCCCTACTACAAAGACTACTCAAAATGCCCTGAAATACAAGGCTAAAATCCTATACTACTAGAATGGCCAAAATACAAGGCCCAAAAGAAGAAAAAAAAACCTATTCTAATATTTATAAAGAAGAGTGGACCCAACCTTGGCCCATGGGCTCAAAAATCTATCCTAAGGTTCATGAGAACCCTAAGGCCTTCTTTATCAGCTCCAGCCCAATCCTCTTGGAGTCTTCTATCCAATATCCTTGGGGGGTAGGATTGCATCAGCAGCTGCACATTGTTCACTCAATGCACCAACAATCGCATTAATGTGGTTCCAATAATCCACGTGGGCTTGGTGTGTGATGCGAAATAATGCGGTCAACAGTCATCATGTAATGGATAGACTGTTGTAATATGTGTAACTGCACCCTGTTCACTCACATGCACGGATTCTGCTACCTATGTCTCCCACCTAACTTTCTCATCTAACTCTCTTACCTAACCCTATCACCTAACTCTTCTACCTAACTCTCCCACCTAACCCTCCCAGCTAACCCTCTCACCTATCTCTTCTACCTAACTCTCCCACCTAACCCTCCCAGCTAACCCTCCCACCTAACTCTTGTACCAAACTTTCTCACCTTATATATAATATGATAACTGCTATGTAAAGGTATATTTCAGGATTAAATTATATAAGAATTAATAATTTTTCTCTTTTATTTCTTCCTTTTTGTGCTGATAATTGGAATTTTAACATCATTTAAGTTTTTATGCAGAAAATATTAAAAGTTGATGAATTTATGATGCTTAGTGAATAATTGGCAGAGAAGAACAATGTAAAGCCCAAGAAGCAAATTGAAGATCTAAAGCTACTCGCTTAGCGTGTCTCAGGTGCTTAGCGTGATGTGCAGGCTCAGTGGGAAACTCTCGCTTAGCGCCAGTATAATTCGGGAAAATGAAGGATAATTTAGGAAAACATGCTAATTCAAGAAAGAGGTGTGCTTAGCGCGAGTCACACGTTATGTGCAAGGTTACTGCCATCCTCGCTAAGTGCGGCAAGTGCGCTTAGCGCGAAGGATGCGTGAAAACTAAGTTGATTTGCACATATAAAAGGAGAGAGAAGAAGAAAACAACACGTAGAAAATTCAAGAGCATACGATTTCTTATAGAAGGCACAGGCTAGAAGAAGGAGAAGCAAACATTAGAAGTCATTCCTTCCCTCCATTCCCTTTCTCAATTTCCCCCTTTACTAAATATTCTCCTCTTGCAATTGTAAAACCTTCTATGACAATGAGAGGCTAAACCCCTCTTTGTTGGGAACTTGGCAACCAACTACTTTTGATGAAATTCTCTTCCTTTCTATTTAATATTATTACCTTTTGCATTATATTTTCTTGTGCTTAATGTTATTGTTTATGGCTTGATCACCCATTTGCATGGTAAGTTTTAGGGGTAGCATTGGGAAAGCATTATTCTCTAATAGAACTGGGAAAGAGTATCTAAATAAAGTCATCAGTCATCACTAGGGATATAGGTTGATTTTGTTTAGCATGTTATATATCTCTATTCTTAATGTAATTTACTGTTTTACTCTGCAAAAGGATTTGGGAGAAAAAATAGATAAATTAGGTTCTTTCACTCGAGAAATCATGGTTATATAAGTAGTTGTAGGTGTAAATTGGAATAATTATAAATAGAGAAAATTCATTAACATTGCATAAAAAAGTAGCTCTAGTAGGCTAAGTTCCCAACATTCTCATCTTTTGAATTTAACTTATATAATATTGACTTTTCTCATTTGTTCTGTTTTTAATTAATTAATTTAAATTTATGTTTAATTTCTTCCCTTGTTTATTTTAATTCTATGCTAATTTAATTTATTGTTTTTCTCACAATGTTTTCAAATCAATTTATTTATTGCTTAAAAATTATATATTCATCTACCTAAGTACAAACAAAGTCCATGAGGATTCGACACTTGGATTTCAATCTTAACTTTACTACTTGTGACAATTTGGTGCACTTGCCAATCATCTAACATAATACCACTCTTTCACAACACATCACACACAACAACATCCTCACAAAAGTAATCTCTGTTCCTAACTCTCATAGTCTTCCCACTCACATCCCACAAACACCACCCATGACTCCTCCTAAAGAAATATCGGTTGTCATTCACCACCATGGTTAGATTGCAGATGACATGATTCGAGGATCAATGTACTCATGTGTAAACCCAATATTTCTATGTGAGTTGGTCTATTACGTTAACATAATTGATTCTGAAAATTAACAACTGTCTCCCTACCCGGGCAACTAAAACAGTTGTTTAGTTGTTATATTATGTGTCCCTATTTCATTTTATCGTGGCTAGACATGTTTTATTTCAACACAACTACACGATAATGACGATCTCAGAGGAGTGCTAGAAACAATTGTCGAAAATCCAGAATTGAATTCTGCCAAATTGTATGCTATTATTGAGCTTATTCCTCAACCACAACCACAATCTCCACAACCATAATTACCGTCTCCATAATCACCGTGTCCATAACCACAACTACCATCTCTGCAATAATTACCGTACAACAACCTGAACCTCAATGATCTAGTGTTTTCATACAATAACCTTGAAACACAAGACGCCTTTGACATTTTATATTTTATACACATAATTATTATCCCAAAATGATTCTTTTTCTGATGCCCAACAAACCTCCTTTGACCAACAAAACTATCATCCATCACAATATTTTATGTCACCCCATCACAACAACCACAAACACAAAAATCAAATCCAAATGAACATCCCATAACTAATGAAGATTCCATTATAAGATTTTATGAAGCAAGAAAACATGGATGATTTCAGTGAGCATAAGGATAAGGGTTGTTTCATCACAACGATGACCAAAGCGGTGACGAGGGTGTTGTGGTACCAATGTCACCTTTGTTGCAATATCACCAACCTAGGTGTCCAGTGGAGTTGAACCTTGACCACCTACCACAATACATTGATCATTACCATTTTGTTCAACAATAAGACCATGTACAACCACCAACTGGTGCACTCGAGGTTGGTATGACCTTCGATGAAAAAACACAATATATTCAAACAATTGAAGAATTCAACCTTAGAAACCATTTTGAATGCAAATCAATATATTTTGACAGAGGTCATCATACTTGTCTCGCACCAATGCTCAAACAGGATCATTGGCTCAACAAACACGTTATAGCACAAATCATCCAACCCATTGTCATAATGAACCCAGCCATCTCCATCAAAACGTTGGTTGCAAAGATCAAAACTTTCATGAATTATACTCCACCCTACAAAAAGATATGGTTAGCAAAGCAAAGAGTGTTGGAGATGATTCATGGAAACTGAGAAGAATCATATGCCAAACTGCCAAAAGTTTTTGGAGCTTTGCAATCTTGTGTTCCTACGACTATGGTCGCTACTTAAACAAAATCTGTGTTTGAAAAGGGAGAAATGGTACCCGGCAAAAATATGCTTAAACATGTGTTTTCGTCATTTGGTCCATGCATTAATGGGTTTGCATATTGCAAACCCATCGTAAAAGTAGATGATGCATGACTTTATGGGAAGTACACTAGAACATTGTTTATAGCTAAGCATAAACCATATCTTCTCTATTGCCTACGCCATTGTAAAAAGGGGGAGCCTAGGGTCTTTTCTAAAGAATTTAAGAAGGCTTGTTACTCCGCAAAGTAACATTTCTCTCATTTCAGATAGACACCACTCGATTACAAGTGCCTACAACAACCCAAGTAACTTATGGGTTTAGGACACATCCCTACACCGCATTTGCACAAAATTCCCTTCACGGTAACTCGAACTGCAAACATCTGAAGAAACCACTCATGTAGGCCTGTGAGAATCTATAATATTTTATTTTTTCCTTAAGCTATATTTTAAATCAAATTTCACAACATATTAAATTGAATGAATATTTACCAGGTACGCATATACGAAGGAGATAGCACTGACGACATCTTAGGGATATATCCGTGTGAATAAGCCAAGTGTAGTTGAATGGCTTATCAATTACCCAGAAAATATTGGATACAATGCTTCAATGAGGGTGAAACATTGGGGACATATATGACTACAAATTTGTTTGAGTCGATCAATTTCATGTTCAAAAGCACGAGATATTTGTCGGTATCATCATTGGTTGAAGAGACATACTTCAAGATCGCAAAACTTTTTGCTATTAGAGGCCGACAAGCCCAGGCAATAATCAAGTTCGGCTCGTAGTATTCCGAATTTGTCTCCGAGACAATGAATAGCAGTACACAACCACACCATTATTGTAACCCAAGCCCCACTTCAAACACCCAAACCACCTGAAAGGTTTAGGGTCATGTTACAATTCCAAAATTATGATAAACACTTACGGTGTTATCTCGTAATGGCCGTCTGTAAATCTGTCAATGTTAATATCATACTATATGTCCCCGCTATTTACTTTATAGACCATTTTGCGCACGTCTACGACGACAACTCCTTTGGTTTCCACACGAATTAATATGAAGGAGATCAGTGGAATCCTCATCCAAGGAGAAGGAGGGGTGCAAAGGGTCATCCGGTTGAGATGGATGAAGAAGAAAATGAACCGGATACTAGAAAAAAGTATGGAATCTACCGATAATAAGGCCAAAAAATTGTCCCAACGTACCTTCATCTTGAGCTTTCCCTAAGACAACTATTATTGTTTATGTATTTTATCTATGATGTAATGTATTCTTCTATAAATAAATTGTTAAACAAAAAATATTATCATTTCTTAAAAAAGTTAAATGACATAAACAAAAAAATATATTTAATAAAATAATAATATTAAAAGTTTTAATTATTTTATTAACGCAAAAATAATATTAAAAAAACAAGTCAATAATTTTTTTAAATGAAAATTATAATTTTAACTAAAAACAAGTTTAAAATTATTTTTTTTAGTTAGCCACGTGCAACCCGCGGGATTCAGGATTTTTATCTTTAGCGTATAAATAGTCACGAGTGTTGCTAGGTGCACCCAGCAAAGCTTTTAAATGCCAAAATTGCCCCTACCTCCTTTCTTCCTTAAAAATGTAACTTTTTTTCCGGAAAAGCTTCTTACCTCCATTTTCAGAAAGCTGTGCTTCTCGTTTTCTCTTTTTCGTGCGGCATTGCCTCTAGTTCGTGGGGGTAGCAGCGTTGAGTGCAGCGGTGAAGGTGAAGGTACCGGTGTCGAGCTTTGCGGTGGTCGGTAGCAGTAAACGAGGTACGCAAATGGTGGTTTGACTATCACGGACGTACGGATGAGTTCCGGATCAAGTAGATCCGTAAGTGTATTATTTTTGGTATTTGCTATTTTTGCATTTATTTTCCTTTTTTCTTTTAAATTACTAATTTTTTTGTATGACCATTTTTTGTTTGATTTGGTTAGATGGAAGAAGATGAGTGGATGTATGAAATAATGTTTGAACGAGCGGATATGGATTATGAAAATGCAGAATCATGTGGTGCGAATGAACCACATGTTGATTGTTCGGATGCATTCAAGACTTCTCAAGTTATAATGTTAATGTTTGTCACATATTTAATAAAATGAATACTGGTAGAAAACTTAAATTATGTGGATTTTGTAGGTGTTTGAGTGCTGAGAGGATGTTTTGCGGTGGGCTCGATCCATAGCTCATGAAAACGGATTTGTGGCGATGATTTTAAGGTCGGACACAAACACAGGTAGTAGAGGAAGGACTACGTTTGTGTTAATTGGTTGTGAAAGGAGTGGCGAGTATAAGTGTAGGAAAAAAGAATTTATCAGAAGAGACATTGGGACTAGGAAATGTGGGTGTCCCTTCAAGCTTCGTTGCAAGCCAGTGGTTGGAGGAGAAGACTGGATGGTGAAGTTGATTTGTGGAGTGCATAATCATGAATTGGCCAAGTCATTAGTTGGACATCCATATGCGGGGCAATTGACTAAAGCTAAAAAAACACTTATTGCTGATATGACGAAGTCCATAGTGAAGCCAAGAAACATTCTGCTAACTCTGAAGGAACACAATGCCAATAGTTGTACAACCATTAAACAGATATACAATGGAAGAAGTGTATTCCGTTCTTCCATAAGAGGAAACGATCTTGAAATGCAACATCTGATGAAGCTTCTTGAACGTGATCATTATATTTGTTGGCACATAATAAAGGATGAAGACATGGTTCGTGATATCTTTTGGTGTCACCCTGATTCAGTGAAGTTAGTCAACGCATGTAATTTGGTGTTTTTGATAGACAACACCTACAAAACAAACTGGTATAGACTCCCATTGCTCGATTTTGTGGGGGTGACACCGACTGGGATGACATTCTCTGCCGGTTTTTTATATGTGGAGGGTGAACTCGTTAATAATTTGGTATGAGCTTTACAACACTTCCGAGGTCTTTTTTTAAAGCGTGATGCCCTCCCTGGAGTTATTGTCACTGACAGAGACCAAGCATTGATGAATGCAGTGAAAGATGTATTCCCTGAATGCACAAATTTGTTGTGCATCTTTCACATAAACAAGAATGTGAAGGCCAAATGTAAATCACTAATTGCGCAAAAAAATGCTTGGGATTTTGTCATGGATTATTGGGGATCTCTGACTGATTGTCCTTTAGAACAACAGTTTGATGAATGCCTGAAGAAGTTTGAAATAGCTTGCGCACCTTGGCCAATGTTTGTTGACTATGTCAAGGAAACATGGATAATACCACACAAGGAAAAATTTGTTTCCGCCTGGACTAATAAGGTGATATACTTAGGAAACACAACAACAAACAGGTATGAAACTGTTCAACTATTTTTATTAACATTGAAAAATTTATGGAATTGTATTATTGTATATGTTTATTTTTATTTGTGTATTTGAAATGTAGGGTTGAATCTGTTCACTCGTCTTTAAAAAGACTGTTACAAAATAGCATTGAAGACTTATGCAGTGTGTGGGATGCCATGAACAACATGATTATGTTGCAGCATGCACATATTAAAGCATCATTTGAAACAAGTACACATGTCGTTGGACATGTGTTCCAAAAAACCTTATACAGGAGGCTGCTTGGAATGGTTTCAAGGTATGCTTTAAATCAGATTGCTGCTGAATTAGAGTGTGTTGACTATGCTGGCAAGAATCCCTCAAGTTGTGGTTGCTTGGTGAGAACCACGGTTGGTCTTCCTTGTGCTTGTGAGCTATCCAAATATGTTGGTGGTTGCATCCCACTGGATTCAATCCATACGTTTTGGAGGAGACTCAGGTTTTCAGACCAAGGGTTATCTGAGCCCGAGGTGGACATCAAGGACGTAATGGAAACAATATACCAAAAATTCGAAGAACTTAATGTTTGTGGCAAGTTTACTCTAAGAAGTAAACTTTGGGAAATTTCACACCCTGATCAGAATTCTATGTGTCCTCCTCCAGCAAAGGTTAACACTAAGGGGGCACCGAAGAAAACTACGAGCAGGAACCCAAGGTCAACAAAGCGCGATCCATCTTACTGGGAGTATGTAGATGCCTTTGAATCACAACAAAATAGCAATTCGTCGATGAGGCGTACTGCATCATCCTCTGAGCAACCAAATTGAAGAACGATGATGCCCATGTTGGACCAGTTTCATCCATTTATGCACGACTTCATTGATAAGATTGTTGATGACAAAGCTGATGGTAACTGTGGATATCGGTCGGTTGCCGGTTTATTAGGTATGGGTCAAGACTCTTGGTCGGTGGTCCGCAACCATCTGCTTAAAGAACTTGCCAATTTCTCAGAAGACTATATCAAGCTCTTTGGTGGCACGGAGAGATTTGAGGAATTAAGGATGTCACTACTTGTTGATGGGTTAACCAAGGTATGTAATTTATGTATTTGATTTTTAAGACTTTAGTTTTAAATTAAGTTTGACGTGTATATTTGTTTTATTAAGGTGACAACGGATAAGTGGATGGATATAACGGACATGGGACATGTCATTGCATTAAGGTATAACATAATCATTGTATCCTTGTCTAAACAATAAAGCATGACATTCTTTCCCCTTAGAAGTCAACCGCTGGCAAATTCTTCATTGCATCATATAATTTGTATCGGTCATGTGTATGACAATCATTTTGTTGAGGTACATTGTAGATATGAAGTGTTTTTTTATATGATTATGCAATGAGTTTTGTAGGATTGAGTTAACATTTTTTTCGCATACACAACAGGTTTATTTAAAAGAACGTTGTCCCCTTACCGCCTGTATCATTGTTATGGTCTAGCAATTGTCATCCGTAGGCGAAGTCGTGGCCAAATCCATATATTAGCAGAATGCAGCATTACAAGAGCTTCGTGATGTTCAAGAGAGACTATGTTGACATAAATGATGATTGAACATGTAATTTATAAATGGCTGATCGTTTTGAACATGTAATTTATTTGTTACGTCCACAACAAAATTATTACTTAATTCTAAAAAAGCATGTATGATATATCGTTGTCTGAGTAGACTACACATTGTGGAAAACCGTGTATGATAAATTGTTGTTTGCATTAACATAAAGTGTGTGAAAGGACCCTGCACAACATGACTACACATGCAGATCTGATGCAAGCTAAAGCATGTCATGGCATTCGTGTAGTTTACAACACATACAGAAAGCATGTGCATGCATATTTTCAATCTTTAAAAAATGCAGCACTGATATTAAAACTCATCTATATATATGGCACAACCTAACCTTGTAAGAAAGCACAAGTTTCAGTATCAACCCAAGTCTTACAAAAAACTATGGCATTCTTGGGAGAGACAAGCAGTCAGACAGTTGTGAACTCCACATTAGGTTTTATTTTTCCAAATGGATCCATTGTTCACAACGACAGTGGTGTTTCATTCCAAGCTTCCACTCCAGTTCCCATTCGAGTACCTAACGGGTGTGATTTTCAAACATTAAAAACCAGAATACACAATACCCTTAAGCTAACTGACAAGCAATTTTTGGATGAAATTTACTATCGGCAGCCTTTCACGTATGCAGGTAATCAATTTCGGTTTCAATGTATGCAACTGAAAGATGATGTTGATGTTAACACAATGTTAATGTGTAAGCATTGCTAGAACCCCAGATGGTATTTTAAACTTACTTGAAACTACTATGACCCCTACTCATGATGTCCTGCTATATTACAATGGGAGGTGGAACATGTTACGCCAAAATGAGTTTGTTGGTTACTTGTTCACAGGAAAAAATCCCAAAAACTTTGACATTCCCACCGGATGTACCATGGATGAGTTGAAGGATTTGATCAAGCAAGTTGCGCCTTGTGGGATTCCCCCTTATGGTGTTGATGAAACACAAATGGTAAGGCGATTGTTTTTTCGGAAACCAAGTCACCATAAGTATTCAGAAAAAGTTATAAAATTTGAAATAATTGAACTCAAAACCAACGAGGACGTGATGAAGGTGCTCATTGAGTCTAACTACTGGAAAAAGATTGGACCAATAGAAATTTTAGCTGTTTTCAGTAAACCTGTACCGCAAATGGAAGATGAGTTGTCCTTGTCGCAAAATTAGCATGAGTTAGTTGTATTATTTGATGCAAATTTAATTTCGTTCGACTATGTTGAAGTTAATGTACTGTTTGAATTCATGTATTGCATAATCGTTTTCAATTACAAGAATCTCAACTAAAAAAATAGTTTACTATATATAACAAATTAATTAATGTAACAATGGCATTACCAACGATAATAGTGAGAAAAAAATAAACAATTCCAAATACCTGCCAATGTTTATACCTCAACAACTAAAAACTAAGACGAAGAACACAAGTCTGAAGCACAAAAAACAAAAGCGGGATAGTAGAAATGAAAATAAAAAATTAATTATTTATAATAAATCAATATTTATAAATATAATATAATTAATAAAATAAATATCTTTATAAATTATATTATAAAATAAATATCTTTAAATGTATAATTAATAAATTATTGTTTTTCCTCTTACGGATCAAGGTGATCCGTACGAGGAAAAAACAAGCAGGAACAATTTTGCCATTTTGTTAGAATGCTGGGTGCACCAACAATAATGCTGGGTGCACCTAGCAACACTCAATAGTCACGTATTAGCGTCCACATTGTTGTGCCGTACAGTACTCCATCAATATTTGATCGATAGATATGAATTTAAAAAAAACAAATTTTACAACATATATGATCCATTTGGTTGGAAGAAAAGAAAATAATAATAAAAAAGAAAAATTAAAAATTTTGAATTAGAAAGAAAATGAAAGAAAATAAATTTTTTAAATTTTGTTTATAAAGGTTAACTTTCTTTTCTTTTCTTTTCAATCAACAAACAAATATTTCATTGTTGGCGTTTTTTTTAAAAAAAATTTCACCTATTTTCTCTCCGACAAGACACGGGGATATTTTTTTTTTGATGTTCTTACCACCCATACTTTTGGGTTGAATATAATAATTACCTTTTAATAAATGTTTTTATAAGGTAAAATAATATATGTGTGACTGATTAACAATTTATACGTACCAATCATTGGCTAGCTAGTACGTATTCCAACAATAGTTGATACCCATCACCTGTTTAAAGCAATGATTAAAAAGTTGAAGGTAAAAATAATAATAATAAAGGTAAGAAGAAGGTTACGAGCTAGATTGAAGTTCCCATGTGTGCTTTAATCTTTATATTGCTACCATTTTGTGAACATATCGTACTCTTATTTGGTAGGGAATATTTGTGCATTTGTATCAAGTTATAGTCTCCATGCATCATCGAATGAGTCTTTCTTAATTTTGGAAAGAGCTAGCTAGTAGGTATAGTCCCATCATTATGACCAAGAAAAAGACCCTCAATTAATGTGATTTTACATTTTTTAACTTGGCATAATGCAGGAGTAAAATTTAGTTAACTTAATTTTTAGTAAATTATATTTTTGATTCTAGAATTTTTTTAATTTTTATGGTATATGTCTTTTTTTAATTAGCATGAGTTTTGTTCGAAATCATGCAATCTATAAAATCCCTCAATAATTTTTGAAAATTGTTGAGCAATGAAGAAGAAATCAAAAAAAAAAAAAAGAAGAAGAAAAATAGCTCGTGCCTGGGTAGCAATTTCGCGAATCATCTTTTTGCAATTACTATGTCGTTTTTGAACAAAATTACACATTTAGTTTTAAGCATGGGTTTTGCTCGAAATCATGCAATCTACATAAGCTCTCAATGATCTCATATAAATTGTGAAATTTATTTAAATGTAATGTGTCTTGAAGACACTATCAAATAAAGAAAGTCTGAAATTATTTTTGTAAAAGATCTTGATGACCTTATTTTTTTTTAAAAGGTCCTGAAGACCTTTTGAAAGAAAGAAATTTAAAGTTTTTTTTTTCTTATTCACTACTAAAATAATAATATTCTACGACACTCCAACCACGTCGGTTTCAATAAGCCGTCGTTGAACAAAATGCGGTGACAATATCGTAATTAATATGAACTGAGCAACATTGTTTTTGTTAAAAAATGATTTAATTTATTCTATTCAGCAATGTTTTTAAACTAATCCGTCGTGGACTTGGGTTTTTTTTTTTTGTTTTTTATTCTTTCTCGCTCCTAGAATATGGAAAGGCACAATGTAGAACCTAAATTCCAAGAGCAGCGTCGTTTCTCTCTCAGGGACCACGAGCCTCACTCCAAGCATGGGTGATGGAAGGCTATCGTGTTCTAGGTTTGTTGGTTGCTATCCTCTTTGGCGTCCTGACTCCGCGAGGGCTCCTACAAGCTGTTGATGAGATCAAGAAGAGGAGGACAATGGTGACATGGCGACACGTGGCTGATGTCAGTGTTCGTGATAATCCAAATCGGGGTTTTCATCGCCACCATGTTCGTCAATGATTGCTGGAACAATTCTCACGGTGATTGCGTTCTTCAAGCCCTCAGAAGGTTCTCGTTCCAGCCTCTCTCCGAGACGTGCATTTTTTTGTGTGTTTTGTGCAGAGGTAGGAATTCACACTCCTGCATTCGCAGACCGTTAGGATTCCAATTGTGGTTTGTGAATTTCTTCTGTGTTGTTTGAATTTTTAATCGATGATGAACTCGTTTGTTTAGGGTTTGGCATGATTTTAGGTTTGTGTTTGATTAGCTAAGTTTTTGTAATCAAATTAGCTCAGCCTTGCCCCATGTTGTTTATCATTGATCGGGGTCACTAACATGTTAAATAATGCCTTGTGTTTCTCTTTGAGGCTCCTTGAAATTAATGAGGTTTTCTCAAAATTGGTTTTTTTTAATGTTAGCGACCTTACCCTGGTTCTAGTTTATTATATGTTACGTTTTCAGGTGGTTTAAATTCTAGATGAGTCGAGTTTAGCTTATATAGGCATGGTTTTGAATGATGATAAATAGCTTGTAATGTGAATATGACTAGGGCTGCGTAGGTGAAAATTGGGATGTTAAGTCAAGAATTGAAGAGTTGTTTGATGAGGTATCATTGAATGGAGAATTGTATGCGATTGTGAGTGGTTTTATAGAGTGAGAAATGAAGTTGTAGTTTGATAATATCTTATGGCTTTGTTTTGTATGATAATATTTTGCAGCTGCTGATATGTTATTGTGGAGGAACAAGAAATTTTCTATTGGCGCACTTGGCAGAGCCACTGTTGTTTGGGTTCTTTTTGAGTTGCTTGAATATCACCTTCTTACTCTGCTGTGTCACATTTTGATACTGTTTCTCGCAGTTCTGTTCTTGTGGTCCAATGCCCATACTTTCATCCACAAGTAAGCCTCTAAAACTTTGTAGTTTGTTGAACAGAGGGGTAGTATAGTGTGTTTTGGGGTTTGGCTTATCTAACCTTTTTAGTTAAAAAAACATACATATTCTGTTTACGTGTTATTAAGTAATTATATGTTTTTCCTTCTCTTGAAACAATATTACAGTGAGTGTTTAATTTAAATTATATTTTTAAAAATATTATTCTTTTATTAGTGTCAATTAGTTAAGCAACAGTGTATAAAACTAAAACATGCTAGGGAAGTCTGTTGCTTTTATCATTGTTATGTAGCTTCATTTGGAAATTAAATTTTGTTGCTATGCTACTTAAGGTATGCTTAATATTATTATTTCTTATGAAATTTAGTGAAGGTATGCTTAATTTGAATTATAATGGATCACTTTATGGTAATTTTTCATTGATTGCTTCAGAATTTGTTTACCTTTCATACTGATTAAATTAATTTTGTTTTGTGTAGGTGACCTCGAACGTATTTGTGAGACTGATCTAGGACTTGTTTCACAATGTTGCTTAACTAAGCATGTCTTCAAAATGAGCAAGTAGTACCTTGCAAATGTTGCTTTGAAAATTAATGTCAAAGTTGGAGGGAGAAACACCGTACTGGTTGATGCGCTCTCTCGATGCATTCCCTTGGTCAGTGACAAACCGACAATTATTTTTGGAGCCGATGTGACTCATCCATATCCTGGAGAGGATTCAAGCCCATCAATTGCAGCAGTAAATTTTTTTTATAATTATTTTTCATGGTCCAAACAAGATGTTTTTTGCAATTGACTTTAATTAAGTCATGTGTGTTTAAACTGTAGGTTGTGGCTTCACAAGACTATCTTAAAATTACAAAGTATCCTGGTTCAGTTTGTGCCCAACATATTGCCTGGTATTTACTCTAATTTAACTATTTCGTGTATACTTTCATAATAACAAGTTCACTGCTTTGGTGCCAAATATAACACTCCTGGAAATGAAAATATTGCAGGTACTGTTGTTGACTCCAAAATTTGCCATCCCACCGAATTTGACTTTTATCTCTGCAGCCATGCTGGAATACAGGTGAACTTTTTTTACTCTCTTGCTCACTAAATATAATTCTAATGTTATTTAGATTATATAATTTGATGTTGGGTATGTTCTCATGTTTTTTTAATGCTGCAGGGTACAAGCCGTCCAGCTCACTAGTATTGTAATTATAAATACTGATTTTAATATTATACAATAATATTTATTGATTATTAGCAATATTGATAGTATTGAAAACATAAATTTTGATTATTAATTAACCCAAATTTTAATTGCAGGTTATTCAACATTTAACATCGGTGGTGACGTAAGCACCGATGTAGAAATATGTAATTTCTAAGACAGTGCCGACGTCAGCACCGTCTTAGAAATTACATATTTTTACATCAGTGCTTACGTCACCACCAATGTTAAAACACATTTTTTACATCATTTTTTAAACAATACCGACTTAGAATGTCTAATTTCTACATCGATGGTCAGGATAGCACCGATGTAGAAAACACTGTCTTTCTACAATGGTGGTTTGGAGACCGATGTTGAAACTTTTAACTTTCAACAACTTCCTATTCAACATCGATTGATCATCGATGTAGAATGTGATTTTCCACCGATGTAGAAACTGCGTTTTGTAGTAGTGATTTTATTATCTATACTCTGTTTGGTAGAATATTTATGTAACTATGAAATTCATCATTTAAGAGTCTTGAAGATTCTCTCTAAAAAAAAAGAAGAAATTTTAAGAATATTTTTTTCATTGGAAGTGGAAAAATATTTATATTTTTATCTTCACCTGAAGTGAGAAAGTAGTGTGAAAAGTGAATAAAACAACTTTCTTTTAAATCTTCCATGATATGTTTTCATATGATTTTTGGGTTTCTTATAGTAAGAATTTTTTTTTGGAATTAGTGACATTTTTAGAATATTTTTTCACCAAAAGTGAGAAAATAATGCAAAAAGAAACATTAAAGAATAATATTTCTCACTGGAAGTGTAAAAATAATGAAAAAAAAGGAGAAAGGGAGAAATATTTTCTCTTCAATAAGGTGAATAAAAAAATATTAGTTCTTTCACTAGAAGTAACAAAACAATAAAAAAGTGGAAATAAAGGAATGTTCTTGAAAGGCTTTTGGCTTATATATGAAAACAGTTTTTATTTTTTATTTTTATTTATGTTGATTCACTTATATTCATTGTCTTTCCCACTATTAAAATAAATAATTTTGGCTTAAAAGGTTTGATGACTTAGTAATTAATAACACAAGTCTATATGAATTTTATATCATTTGATTGTTTGATTGAATTGGCTAATTAGCATATTAGGAACATATAATGTAGTGCTTGTGTACATGATGTTCTGGAATATTCATAAGGGTATTTTGACGATTTATAATTGATTTTCAAGTTTATATATGAAAATGATGCCTTTTATTTTATTATTATCTATTATTATAATACAGTTAGATCAATATCGTAGAATGTATATTTCATATTAATTTAAGGAAAATATTTGATATTGATGAGATGTTTATTTGAAATTTATTTCTTATATACATGTGAAAAAAATGATATGAAATTCATATGAAAAATCATGACTAATTTGATTGACATTGTTTCATTCCTTAAAGTGAATGACACATGTATTTTTATAAAATAATTGTTTGAATGTTTTGTTTTTATTTTATTCATTATTATTTATTATAGGTGTAATTAACATTGATTACTTATAATTTAAATGCTTTATATGGATTACTTTTGGATGATTTTCTATTCACACTTATTCTCATATTATGATTTGATTTGTGCTTTTGTCAGAAGATATATAATCTGGCTTAAAATATTTGTAAATTCTTGACACCAATAATGTATGTATATATAAATTTTATAGACTTGTTTTTGAAATGTTTTATTGAATTGGTTTATTGGCCAATGTATAAAATGTGGTACTTTTAACTATCATCAAAATTCAAATTATTTTGAGTTTATGTATGTATGTTGTCACCATTATATTTACAAGTACATTTATTGAGTTATCATTGTTCGTTTTGATTATCATGAACATGATTGATTATATACGATCGGAAACATAGATGTTGTTGTGCCTGTGTATCCGCATTTTTATTTTGCTATCATATTTGTTTTACTAAAATTGATATATTTTAACAATTATTTTATTATACATGACTTAAGCAACATAAAAAGAACTTTAATAGCAAGTGTCTTGAATCCATGTTTAATTTTGGGCTTTGCCCTCACTCCATGAAGAAAATACAAAAATTAAGAGTCATTTAGGTGTGAAAAGATATTTTGTAATAGTATTTATAAAAGATTGAATAAAAAGGTAAAAACAAAATATAATAAAAAATGTGTTTTATGTTTCTTATATAATTTTTTGTAAACAAACAATAAAGTGAAAATAAAATTACATTTTTATAATTAAAAGAAAATATAAAAAAATAAAGTGAAAGCAACCAAAGTGTAAGATGAATGAAGAAGAACAAAGGATCAAGAGTTTGAAGGAAGTTAAAAGAGGATTAGAAACTCCATGGCCAACATTAAAGAGGAAAAATAAACATGAATTGTCTTCTCTTTTTGCCAATTTTTTGAAGAAGTGGGAAAACTATCTGATGTAGCTCCATGTGGAGTTTGTAGGCCTTGGATCTTCTTCATCAATGGATTCCTTTACTTCTTGAGGTCTGATTGCAGCGAAATGGAGAAGGAGAAAGATGAATGGAGACACCACTTCAAGTAGAAGATGAGTCTAGAAGAAGCTCACCACCATAGGAAGCCATAGATAAGAGCTTGAGGGTATAAGAAGATAATTAAAGGGAGAGGAAGCGAAGCTCACACAAGGCCTTTATTTATAGCCTAAGTGTCACACAAAATTGGAGGGAAATTTAAATTTCTATTTAAATTTCACTTGAATTTGAAATTGAATTTGTGGAGCCAAAATTTAACTAATTATGATTAGTAAATTTTAGCTATGGTTCAGCCTACTAATCCAAGATCAAGTTCAAGATTCTCCACTAAGTATGCTTAAGTGACATGAGGCTTGTAAAGCATGAAGGACATGCACAAAGTGTGACTATATGATGTGATAATGGGGTATAGCAAGCAAATTCTCACCTCCACCTCTAAAATTTAATTGGATTGGACTTCTTCCAATGCAATCAAATTTATTTTCCAACACACACATCAAATATTCACTCAATGCATGTGAAATTACAAAACTACCCCTAATACAAAAGCTAGTCTAGGTGCCCTAAAATACAAGGGCTGAAAAATCCTACATTTCTAGGGCACCCTACCTACATTATGGAGCCCTAAATACGAGGCCCAAAAATAATGAAACCTTAATCCAATATGTACAAAGATAAGTGGGCTCATACTTAGCCCATGAGCCCGAAATCTACCCTAAGGCTCATTAGAACCCTAGGACCTTCTCTTGCATCTTTGGCCCAATCTACTTGGAGTCTTCTATCCAATGCCCTTGTGAGGTAGGATTGCATCACTATCTTACCTGTGACTTGTGATAGATATGAGAAAAAACATAGGTCAGACTCAACCACAAAGGAGAATTTTCAAAAAAAGAAAAGAAAGAGGGATAGAAGTTTGAAGGAAGTGGGATGAGTTCCATGGTTATGTCATAGTGTCATTTCACACCAAAATAAATTAAATTACAATAAGTTAATAATCTAAATTCTAGCACAATCCCATATTAATTTACCTTAAAGCTAGGACCAAGAGGTTGAACCCTTGCCACTTAAGCATCACCTTCATTTGAAGAGAAATTTGAATTCATGATAAGAGGAGGGGCTATTTTACTTGCTATATTATTTGAAAGGAAAACTATAAACAAAAATAATCGGAGATAATAAATGGTCAAAGCTACCAACTCCAAATAACTTTGTCCTCGTCGCTTGTGTCTTTGTTGGGCATCAATCCCATAGATGATGTTGATCCTGAGATACTTCTATTGTTGACTATGACTAAAATAATTGAATTACATAAATGGGATTCAATTTCACATGTACAACCCAAAATAAAAAACATCGGGAAATAAAAAAAAGAAAAAGGAAAATTAGAAAAAGTCCACCATAACCCTGGCTTGTATTCCCCAAAATTTCCACTCCTTCCCGTATGTCATATCTCACCCTGTAGTGTCTAGTAAACATATTGAGTGACAAAAGAACATGTTTAATTTAATTTAAGAGATAAGGGAGATTACTTTTAAAGATAAGGATCGTTATTTAATTTCAAGGATAAGGATGATCTAGAGATAAGTATGAAACAAACTAACACTTGGTTAAATAAGAAAAAAATGGTTCTTCATCTAAAAAAAATCAGAAAAAAAAATCAAGTTAAAATATGGGAAAATAAAACATGAATAAAATAGAGGGGGATAAAGATGAAGCAAAATAGAGGGGCTGATGCAGAAATAAAAGAAAAAAGACATACATTAATATGGAAGACTCCATCTCAATTACAAATGAACCAAAGGAAGATAGTATAATTTAAAGAGAAATATTCAACAACAAAAAGGACATGACGAAGAATAAATGTTTAAGAAAACAAAAGGAAAATTAATCTTAGAATTTCAAGCAGCTTCTCAAAATTGCAGTAGACTCAAAATACAAAGATAGATGTTTTGTCGTCCGTGTAGGGAAGGGAGGTGCATTTACGATGGTTACGACTTATAACAACCTATGTTTTGGAGTGTTAAAAAATTAAAAAAAAACAACAACAATATCATAGTCTTCAACATTGTTTCTTGCATTTTAAATTTAAAAAATAAAACATCTATGACAATGGGGAAATCATTCGGTTAGTTCCAGTTCTCGGAATGTAGAAAGACAAAAAATGGTTTCAACCAAAAAGATCGAGCCTAGATACATTTAGAAATAGAGTTGGAATGAATGAAATGAAAAAATATACCTGAGGCCGTGAATGCTTTATTGTAGTATGTTGCAGTGAGTTGGAAGAAAAAGGAAAGGCAAGGAATTAAAAAGCTTGAAAGAGAAATAGGAGGAAGTAGTTACAAAATAACAAAAGTCGAGGGAGTTTTCAGTTACCAAATACCAAAAGATAAGGAGCATGCAGTTATTTAGTTTTCAAGCATTGTTTCAACAAATTGTAAGTTACAAATTTAGGCGTCACTCAAAGAGGATAACGTATAAGTTTGTTATGGCATTTGAGGGTAAAAGTGTCCAAAAAAGTGAAGACCAAGCAGAAGGTATCTCTTTTATCTATTGTTATAGATTAAAAGAAATGTGGATTTGTTTTAAAATTGTGTATCACACATGATTGATTTCATATAGGCTGATAGCTTTTACAAGTATTAAAGTTGCAATGCTTTTCTTTGAATAATTATATTGGTTTATAAATATGTATACATGGTATGCGGTGTGTGTCTTTTATAGTGACCAATATCAAGAAGTAAAAGAAATAGTTTGAAATATATTTTGTATGTCTCGTTAATAGTACTACACATTTATTAGTAAAATTGAAAAACATATGATGGTAAACCAAAAGTCACTACTATAAAATATGCATTTAACATCAGTTATATGCAAAATCAATGTTAAATAATGCACAATGGCATTTTTGTAAATAAATGAACACTATTAACATCGGTTTTGTTATACCCGATGTTATTTAATGCTTGTTAACATCGGTTTTATGAAAATCAATGTTGTGTAATGCTTGACAACATCGATTTTAACAAAACCTATGTTGTTCAATGCACTTTAACAATGGTTTTTTTTTTTTTTATAAAAAAACCAATGTTGTTCTTTTTTCTTAAACCTACTCACACTCATTCTATTATACTTACTCTCTAAGCCTGACCTACTCATCTCTTCTCGTTCCGTCATCTTCTTCTCGTGCCTAACCCAAACCTCAACACCCCGTCGTTGTCGCCCAATGACGCGTTGTCCCCTGCCTTCATCACCCAAATTTCCCCCTCTGGCCTCTTCGTCCTCATCACCAGTGCCACTGGCTTTGTCGACCCCTATGTCTCCCTCTCCCTCAAGCATTATGGCGATGATGTCCTCGACCTCGACAACTTCAACCGCTACTATGAACCCGCCAATGCCTCCTCGATTGTGCCAGCATCTTTGTCGTTGACACCAACCTCAATGATGCTGCCCTCCTTTGCATGCTCTTTGACGTTGTCCCCATTACCCACGAAGGACATTCTCAAGGGGAAGCATATTACGATATTCAAGTCTCCTGATGGGGGAACTTTGGCAAGGGATTTCACCTACATTGACAATATTATGAAGGGGTGTTTCTGGGTTTTGGATACCATGAAGAAGAGTACCAAGAGTGAGGGAAGAGTGAAGGGCTAGCGTAATATAGGGTTTTTAATTTGGAGAATACTTCCCTTGTACATGTGAGTGAGCTTGTGGAAATTATGGAGAAGCTTCTTAAAGTGAAGGCCAAGAAGAAAGTGCTTCCAATGCCTATAAATGGAGATTTAAAGTTCACTCATGGTAATATTAGTTTGGCTCACAGGGACCTAAAAAAGATGATGGAACTCATAAACCAAGAAAGGGGCGGGGGCGAATTGGTTTTCAAAACAAAACAAACTTTTAAAACCAGAGTCACAAAAAAACTTCTTTTGTGTGGATCGTATCACAAAAATTTGATAAAACGAACTTAATCAATACTAAATCAATCACCTTTTACACAAGATTCTTTGTTAAAGTTCTTGCCCTCAAAAAGATATGTTCTTGAACCTTTAGTAAACTGATTAAGACCATAATGAGAAAGAGAGATAAGATCAAGAGAAGAAGTACATAACTTTTTATACTAGTTCATTCCCTATCACTAGAGAAGCTATGCATATAGAATTCTTATAAGCAATCACAAGTAATCTCAGCTCCTACTCCAGAAAAAGAGACTTAGGCACCTAACACTAATGTCCTCTGTGCATTCAGAAATTCATGCACAATTAAGTAATGTGTAAAACTATACACGAAAAACTAGAATAAAGATAGACACAACCTAACCAATGCTTTTCGCAAACCCTTGCTTTGACTGAAAAAGGTGTCTTCTTGAATTCAAGAAAGTATCACAACTCACTTATCACAAAAGGTCATCATAATCAAAAGATTAGAAGTTGTGAGTCACTATTTCTAAGGATTTTTCTTCTCTTGTTTCTTTAACTAAAATCAGCATGTGATTCAAGCTCACTCAGAAGTTCATTTCATTGTATTTTGAAGAGAACACAAGGTAACTATTTATAGAGAAAATAATTGTAACTGCCTGTAATGGATTAAATCTATAATGTAATTGATTATTTCAATGAACTAATAGATTAGATGATCTTTTGAATCGATTAACGTGTTCTTCCCAAAAATTGAAAACAACTCAAGAACAATGTAATTGATTAAAGTGTTCTTGTTTACTTCTGAAACACTTATAGAAAGAGAAGTAATTGATTATATCACATGGTAATTGATTAAGGTAGAAACTCCTGAATAAATCAGTCATTGTCTCAAAAACAACTATGTAGTCAATTACGATAAGCCTGTATTCAATTAAATTGATATGAGACATAACTCTGCAAGCTTAAACAACTTTTGTAATCGATTACTGTAAGGTTGTAATCGATTAAAATAAAGGGTTTTTCCTTCTGAAGAATTTTTCCAACTTTAGAAACTTTCTTCTAACTCACACATGATGATGCGTGATGCATAAATGATATGTTATAGACTAAGATGCAACATATAAGATAAAACTTCTTCAAGCTCTTCTTCAAGCTTCAAGGCTAAGTCTTCATGTTGCTCATGTTGCTCCCTCTATCTCTAACAATCTCCCCCTTATTGGATTATGATGCCAAACTTGAACAAGGGTCATTGAGTGCATTTGGAGGGTCTGAGTCTTAAGAGTAGAAACTTGCTTTTCTTAGTCAATTTTGAAAATTCTTAACACTTAAGAAAAGATCAATTCATATCATCATCATCATTATCAAGTGTAATATATATCTATCTTAATGATGCAAATGCTAATGTAGTGTATTCTCCCCTTTTCAACAAAGCGATATGCTAGCTCTCCCCCTTTTGGCATTAACAGCGCTAAAAAGTTTAAACTATACACAAAATCAAACCAGAAACAAAATCTGAAGGGAAATAAAACCTTACATTACAACTTTATAACTTTAATCATAAAACATTACAACTTTAATCATAGAACTATTGAACAAAATCATAACTTTTATCAAACAAAGACAAACAAACATAACATAACAAAATAGAACAGACCATCAAATAATAGGAACAAGCACATAAACATAACTAAGCTTCATCCTCATCTGGGTTAAGGAGGTTACTAAGGGTTGACTTAGTTTCTATGTTTTCAAGTCGAGTAGTAATGTTTTCTAAAGTACTGTGAATGTCAGCTAAGTGCTCTTGATGGAGGTGAAGCATGACATCCATCTTTTGAATCATGAGAGACTCAAAAGGACTCCATTGGTGTGCAGGCTCTTACAAAGCTTCAGCTTTAGCTTCTTCTTCCATCTGATCCACGTTTCCTATTGCTGCTGGCTCTCTAGCCATAATCCACTCATGGTTAACAAACCTCATCCCAAGCTTCTTGAGATGCCTTTCGGTGATCTCACTAGACGCTTTGGTGAAATCTATTATCTCATCATATACATCAAAAAACTTTGACCAAAGCGGTGACGTTAGTACCATGTCTTAATGTTATTGAAACACTAATGTATCTTACTATGCATTCACGACCTGATATATCATTTTTCACTTTTTCACTTGCAAAATATATTACTTCACCTGTATGAAGACATTTAAGCATGTACTTCATTATTTTAGAGGTTATTTGTTAGATTTTCATATTGATATGTTATAAGTCTACATGAGGTGATACAATAATTCTACAACAATATGAGAAACAAGCCAAAATAGACACATCAACCAATCATGCAGAAATTTTAGCCAAACATTAGGAAAATGACATCGACAATCACATGTGAAGACAATGTTACATGCATTGTTCAGTTGAAAGAAAGATGCATCAAATGAGATAGAATAAAACATATTTTACCAAAATTTATTTCCACCCATGATCTTCAAAAAACAATGGTGATATAAATGTTCAACAAGTTCGTTTGTGTGAGAATCAATAAGATTTTTTTACAAAGTTATTATCAAGGAATAATTTTAAACAATTGACTAACAAGATTAGATTTTGTCATCTTAAAGATGATTGCATGCATGAGGGGGAGAAATAAATACATTTTGCACTCTTTTTCCCTTAGCGATGGTTTTGTACCACTAGGTTTTCCTGAAAAAGGTTTTTAATGAGACAAATGATAATATGTTGAAGAATAATGTACTCTTTTTCCTTCAGTAAGTTTTCATCCCATAGGATTTTTCCTAGTAAGATTTTAATGAGACACATCCTCAGGTAATGGACATCCAAGGGGTGTGTTATGAATAATCTTTTGTATATGTCATGATTTTCCTTTATCTTTATTTGTATTTATCTTTATTTGAATTTATCGTTTGTAACTCTTCTATTACCCTTTGTATCTATTAATAGGTTACTTGATGAGGACCAACTCAGGAGCATGAACCTTGAAGCAGAACGTGTATTTGATGGACCAATCACAAGAGCACATGCTAAGAAAATGGTGAATGAAGCCCAATCTAAAATGGAAAACATAAAGCCCAAACCCAAATTGGTCAACTGCTTGAGAAATAAGAAAAATGAGCTAAATTGAAGATAATACCCAAGAATAAATTTGATTTGTCATTTTGCCCCAATATTTTTGTTTGGTATTTTATTATCAAAATAATGGGTTGAAGTTTATTTTCTTTATTTTTAATTTTTATTGTAATTTTATTCGAGACTAATAATACTGGTTGTTTGTTTGCTTAGAAATGTGTAATAGCCACTAAATTGGTATAATTTATGCCATTAAGAGTTCAATTACTAGTAAAAACTTTTGGCATGCCTTATGACATCTATATGTATCTCACAATTTTATCAATGAGGATACTTAGATTTGGATGAAATCAAAATATAGTTTTGAAAACTGATGTTGCATTTTGAGTTTAACATTGGTTTTTGAAAAATTGATGTTATTAATCATCAAACAACATCAATTTTAATAATAAAAAAAAAACAATGTTAACGATCTCTATTTATTTATGAGTATGCCACTGTGTTTTTTTTTACATCAATTTGATAAAACCAGTGTTAAAATGACGTTGTTGAAAGCACTTTTTCTAGTAGTGCTTGCACTATAAATACACAACACAATAATAGTCTTATGCATCACATTTGAGTCGTTGAACCAAATCAGTTAAAGTTGTAACATCCCATTTTTAGTAAATAAATTAAAAAGGTTTTTTAGTAAAAAAAATAGAGTTTAAAAAAATGGTAAGATTTGATAATTAAAAATACATAAGGAGAAATGATGTTATTAATTAAAATAATGGTTTAAAGGAAAAAAATAAAAAATATTTGATTTATTCATTTGATAGGAAATAAAATAGAGTATTTGTTTATAAAATAATAAAAAAATAGCGTAAATAATAGACTGTGAGTATCCTAGCTATAAATAGAGGCATCTTAGGTCAGTTTTCAGACGGGCGATACTCTCTACGCCTCCTCTCTCTCTCTCAATTTTGTTTTCCCATCTCCTCCTCTCAAAACCCTCTATTTTTCCCGCATACCACCAAACGTGTCTCGGAAAAACAACGATATTGGACTAATTCACCGTTAGATTGTCGTGAAATTTAAGCACCAGATTTGGAACTGATTTCCGAACATTTTCATCATTGGGAATTACGAAAGAATGTCGGAGCTAAGAGAAATATCCTTTGCATCGTAGATTTTCCCTTTCTCACATAAACCCAAAACTGTCTTAGTAAAACTATGATTCCAAACTTGTTAACCATTGGATTATTATGAAATTTTGATATGTGGTTCAAGATTCATTTCTGCATAGCTTCGCCATTGGGATTTGCAAAATAATATCTATGGATAGAGAAATACGCATCGCCCGTAGACAGTGGAATGGAGGCTTCAATCCCTTATTCTCTCTCTAAGGTTTGGGAACCCTATCAAAGCAGTTAGAGGAAAAATTTGAGGAATCTTAAGAAACCACTAGAGATGCCACTATTGCTATCACAATACACAGTGAACTTGCTTAGAGGTAAGGGATGAGTTTATCGCAATTGGGGTTAGAATGAACATGTGTAGGGGTTCTTAAATTATAAAATTGGGGTTTATTTTGAGATGTTTATTGTATTGAAATTTTTCTTGTATGATTTTGTGAAATTGTTCGAGGGTTTTTACTCCCCGTGGATTGAGAAATATTTTTGTATAATTTGTTTGTGTTTTGAATAAGATTAGCGTAATAAATAGTTATATTGAGACTATCAAATTGTGATTGAAATTGTATATAAGTGATAAATAAAATATATGATGAATTGTAGAATAATATATTACTTTGAGATTATAATATTGTTATGGAGATTGAGTATGAGTGCAAAGTTGAATGTGTTAAATTGTGAGATACACATAAGCATGGGATGATTGATTGTGACATAATGAGATGTGAAGTTGTGAACATGAGTTTTAGTTGTGAATAAGTGTGTGGTTAACACTTGATGTGACATTACTTGTGTTGTGAGTTGCGAATTATACAATAACCCGACCAGTGTTTATGATGAGAAAAATGTTGATGCGCAGTGTTAGGAACCAGTGTTAAATTGTAGCGCAATGTGTTAAATGTGTTTGAAACAAGAGTGCGAGGTCATGGGTATTGTATAATTCATGAGCAGTGCTTGCTTATAATATTCTTGTTGAAATCGAGTATAAGTACAAAGTTGAACTTGCGTTAATTTGTGAGATACATGTAAACCTGTGATGGTGGATTGTGACATTATGAGATGTTAAATTGTGGGCATGATATTTGGTTGTGAATAAGTGTGTGTCTAACACTTGATGTGACAATAATTGTGTTGAGCTGTGAATTATACAATAACCTAACTAGTGTTTATATTGAGAAAAGTATTTATGCACAGTGTTAAAGAGAAAGTGTAGGTTCCTAGTTAGGAACCAGTGTTAAATTGTAGTGCAATGTGTTAATCGTGTGAGGTCATGGGTGTTGTATAATTCATGAGCAGTGTTTGCTTGCAAAAATTGTTTTAGGGGTTGGACTTGAATCAGGAAGGTGAGGCCCTAACAGATTCTTCGGAGTCTAGGCCTTGGGGGTAAAGACACTCGGTTTGAGTACTCCTTTAAGCCTATGTTGATCCCAGATGGTTGGAGCATTCTCGCAACCTCATGATTTTACTTAGTGAGAGTGACCTGACATACCCATTGTGTGGTGTGTCTTGTTATGTACTCCTAAGCGCCCCAGAGTGGTTTTTCATTGACATGGTACCACATTGCATATAGGCTTGAGTCATAGTATAATTGTTGCATAACACTTGCTAATTATTTATTATGAAACTGATGAGTGTTATTGCGTGTTGACTCGAGTGTGTGATTCATGTGTAAAAAACAAATTTTAAAGATAAAGTGGTGAAGTGACATGGGTTGTATTAAGTTGAGTTAGGTTACAAATATTTCCATAATTTATTTTGATTACGTCTTGTTTATTTGTTTTGTATTTTTTTTGTGTGATAACTCACTCCCTGTGTACTATTTATGTTTGGATCCTGTGATGATCTCAAACCTTGTGTTCGTGGGAGCAGATGAATAGGTGGATGACTTTAAAGAACCTCGTGCCAGAGGACGTTGGGACACAATGCTCTGATAGGATGTGACATTGGGGATGAGTTTTTATTTTAATTGCATGGTGTTATTTTATTTTATTTTACCTCACTGATATAACAAAACTTTTTTTGTAAACTTTGACAACCTTGTTTTGAGTCAAATATGTTTTTAATAAGTCTTATTTGGTAATAGTGAAGTGAATGTGAACCTTTTACCCATGTGAATTTGTTGATCAATATTTTATATGTTTTATTTATTTATATGTATGTTGGGGTAGAGGGTGTCACAAAAGTCATGGTCACCTCCAACATCTATATTGTTCTCTCCCTCTCCCTAGCCTTCTTTCTGGTGCTACCCACCAAGGCAAACTTAACCGGCATTGTTTCCTTCACCTTCAACGATTTCTCCAAAGGGAAACCAAACCTTATCCTCCAAGGTGAAACTGTTTCATCTTGGTCCGGAGAGTTATGACTCACCAAAGTTGGCAGCAACGACGTGCCAACGTTGCAATCTCTCGGCCATGCCTTCTACGCTGCCCCAATCCAGATTTGGGACATCAAAATGGGCACGGTAGCAATCTGAACTACATCATTTACATTCAAAATTTCCATGCCCAATAAATACATTGCAGACGGGCTTGCTTTCTTTTTAGCACTTGTTGGGTCTCAACCCCAATCCAATAGAGAGTATCTCAGTCTTTTTAGCAACACCACAATATCTGTTCAAACCATGGCTGTTGAGTTTGACACTTTTTCAAAGAAAAAGTGGGATCCTACAGAGTCACACATTGGCATTGATGTGAACTTGATCTAGTCCATCAAAACAACATCGTGGGATTTTGTCAATGGGCAAGTTGTAAGAATTAATGTCTCATGTGAGAGGCATATGACTTATGTAGGGACTAATAAATAAATAATTAATAATTAAGGACTAAATTTTAATTGGGTTAAATTGGAGTTGTTTCTAAAGATAACTACTATTTGATGATAGTAGTGGTTATAAAGAGATTTAGTCCCACTAACGTGAAACAAGGTTCCCTTCCTAATATAAAAGTGTCCTCTCAAAAACCCCTAGCCATCACAAACGTAGAGATACAGAAAGAACAGTCAAGGGAATGAAATCTTGTTGCTCTCCTCTTTCAAGGAATCAAATTGCAATGGAGAGAAGTGTCATTATGGAGAAAGGTACACAATGTTTATCGATTATTTGTGAGAATCATATATTTCAAAATCTTATTGGTTTCTTATAATTGTTAATTTCGGGAACTCTTAAGACTTACATGTGGTATTAGAGCATGTGTTATCAGAGCATGTGTTATGAAATTTATGATTCTCCAAGAATGATTTATTTTCTCCCGAAATTTCATGAACCCTAATTATGAAATTTAGGGATTTCTATTCTGCTACATTTATTACTTTTGTCAATCAAAATTACGTAATTGGATTTGATTGATATCATGTAGCCTAGAATGCTTTAAATTAACGTGAATGCTTTGAAGTTGTTGGTAGCAGTAAGTAAGTGTAGGCCATATATTTATTTGAAATTAAGTGTGTGATGGATTTGTTAGTCACCAAAGTGGCCAAGTCTATAAGATTATTTAATTCCAAATTAATGATTATTTCAATTATTCATAGAATAATGGATGCTAAATTATATGATTATTGGTTTATGGGTACATTGAATTCATAGTTATAAGGAATTTATGGATCCCCCAAAGATTGATTAGTTGTTTTTATAATCAATGAATATAGTTGTAGGTAATTTCTGTGTACCATTAGTTTATTTATATACCCAAAGGTAATAGGTACAACTAATTGGTGCATATTTAATTGTCAAATAATGTTAGTTTTATTAGCATCATCATGTTTGTATGTTGTGCGTTGGTGTATCACTCAAAGCAAAACATCAATATACATTGATTGTTATCTAAATGAATTATATGTATGACATGTGTTTTATGTCTCAAAACACTTATGTGAATTCTACTATGTAGTACATGTTCCCAATTCATTGAATTCTCATGTATCATTCGTGCCAATTTTTAATGGGCTTAACTTCTCTTATTGGAATGAGCAAGTCCGATGTCACCTCGGTGTAATGGATCTTGATCTTGCTATATTGGAAGAGAAGTCTACTACTATTATTGATGCTACTAGCATGAAGAGAAAGTTCATTATAAAGCATGGGAAAGATCTAACAGACTCAACCTAATGTTCATGAGAATGACTATTGCAGACAATATTAAGACAACTCTCCCTATGACCAATAGTGCTAAAGAGTTTATGAGGTTACTAGGAAAGCGCTCTCAAGTAGTTGATAAGTCTCTTCCTGGGACATTAATAGGTATACTGACCACCATGAAGTTTGATGGTTCATGTACTATGCATATGCATGCCATAGAGATGACAAACATTGTAGCAAGACTTAAGACCTTATAAATGGCTATGGATGAGAAGTTCCTTGTTCAATTTATTTTGAACCATTACCATCTGAGTATGGTCCGTTCCAAATGAGCTATAATACCATGATAGATAAATGGAATATGCATGAATTGCACAATATATCAGTTTAGGAAGGAACGAGGCTTAAGAATCAAGGAAGTCACTCAATCCATTATGTAAGCCACCAAGGGAATCAAGGAGTTGGAAATAAATTTGTGAAGAAGCATGATAAAGGCAAAAGACCATTAAAGATCAATGATGACTCTTTACAAATCTAGAAGAAGGCATTAAAGAGCGATAATTGCCATTTTTGTGGGAAATTTGGACACTTCCAGAAGGATTGCCCAAAGCATAAGTCTTGGTTTGAAAAGAAAGGTGAGCTTAATGCTTATGTATGTTTCGAATCAAATTTAACTGAAGTTGCCCATAATACATGGTGGATTGATTCTGGATGTACAACTCATGTTTCTAATACTGTGCAAGGATTCCTTACAATCCAAACCATAAGCCTACATGAGAAGTTGGTTTTCATGGGGAATAGAGTGAAAGCTTCAGTGGAAGTAGTTAGGAGTTATCATTTAAAACTTGACATTGGACGTAATTTAGATTTACTGGAAACTCTTTATGTACTTGGTTTATATAGGAATTTGTGAAGAAGCATGATAAAGGCAAAAGAGCATTAAAGATCAATGATGACTCTTTACAAATCTAGAAGAAGGCATTAAAGAGCGATAATTGCCATTTTTGTGGGAAATTTGGACACTTCCAGAAGGATTTCCCAAAGCATAAGTCTTGGTTTGAAAAGAAAGGTGAGCTTAATGCTTATGTATGTTTCGAATCAAATTTAACTGAAGTTGCCCATAATACATGGTGGATTGATTCTGGATGTACAACTCATGTTTCTAATACTATGCAGGGATTCCTTACAATCCAAACCATAAGCCTACATGAGAAGTTGGTTTTCATGGGGAATAGAGTGAAAGCTTCAGTGGAAGTAGTTAGGAGTTATCATTTAAAACTTGACATTGGACGTAATTTAGATTTACTGGAAACTCTTTATGTACTTGGTTTATATAGGAATTTGTGAAGAAGCATGATAAAGCCAAAAGACCATTAAAGATCAATGATGACTCTTTACAAATCTAGAAGAAGGCATTAAAGAGCGATAATTGCCATTTTTGTGGGAAATTTGGACACTTCCAGAAGGATTGCCCAAAGCATAAGTCTTGGTTTGAAAAGAAAGGTGAGCTTAATGCTTATGTATGTTTCGAATCAAATTTAACTGAAGTTGCCCATAATACATGGTGGATTGATTCTGGATGTACAACTCATGTTTCTAATACTATGCAGGGATTCCTTACAATCCAAACCATAAGCCTACATGAGAAGTTGGTTTTCATGGGGAATAGAGTGAAAGCTTCAGTGGAAGTAGTTAGGAGTTATCATTTAAAACTTGACATTGGACGTAATTTAGATTTACTGGAAACTCTTTATGTACTTGGTTTATATAGGAATTTGTGAAGAAGCATGATAAAGCCAAAAGACCATTAAAGATCAATGATGACTCTTTACAAATATAGAAGAAGGCATTAAAGAGCGATAATTGCCATTTTTGTGGGAAATTTGGACACTTCCAGAAGGATTGCCCAAAGCATAAGTCTTGGTTTGAAAAGAAAGGTGAGCTTAATGCTTATGTATGTTTCGAATCAAATTTAACTGAAGTTGCCCATAATACATGGTGGATTGATTCTGGATGTACAACTCATGTTTCTAATATTGTGCAGGGATTCCTTACAATCCAAACCATAAGCCTAAATGAGAAGTTGGTTTTCATGGGGAATAGAGTGAAAGCTTCAGTGGAAGTAGTTAGGAGTTATCATTTAAAACTTGACACTGGACGTAATTTAGATTTACTGGAAACTCTTTATGTACCTGGTTTATATAGGAATTTAGTTTCATTATCTAAACTTGATGTTACTGGATACTCTTTTAATTTTGCTAATAAATGTTTCAATTTATTTTAGCATAATCATCTTGTTGGTACTGGTGCTCTTTGTGATGGTTTATATAAATTAAAATTTGATGGTTTATATGTTGAAATTGTTTTAACTCTATATCACAATGTTGGCACCAAACATATTTTAGTGAATGAACAATCTGCTTTCTTGTGGCATAAACATTTAGGTCACTTTTCTAGAGAAAGGATAGAAAGATTAATAAAGAATAAAATTCTTATTGATTTACATTTTACAAATCTAAATAATTGTGTGGATTGTATTAAGGGAAAACAAACAAAGCATACAAAGAAAGAAGCTACAAGAAGCACTCAGCTTCTTGAAATTGTGCATACTGATATTTGTGGGCCTTTCGGTGTTAATTCTTTCAAAAAGAAAAGATACTTTATCACCTTTATTGATGACAATTCACATTACTGTTATGTCTACTTACTGCATGAGAAATCTCAGGTAGTGGATGCCTTAGAAATTTACTTGAATGAAGTAGAAAGGTAATTAGACAAAAAGGTGAGAGTTGTTAGGTCTAATAGAGGTGCTGACTATTACAGAAGATATGGTGAAACAGGTCAACACCCAGGTTCATTTGCTAAACTCTTTCATAAATGTGGCATTTGTGCGTAATACACCATGCCTGGTACACCACAACAAAATGATGTATCAGAAAGGCGTAATAGAACTTTAATGGATATGGTTAGAATTATGTTAAGCAATTCAACTTTACTAGTATCTCTATGGATGTATGCCTTGAAAATTGCCATGTATTTGTTGAATAGGATTCCTAGTAAGGAATTTCCAAAGAAACATTTGAACTGTGGACGAATAGGACACCTAGTATAAGGCACCTGCATGTTTGGGGCTAAAATCCACAAGAAAGAAAATTGGATGCAAGAATAATCAGTGGATATTTAATTGGTTATCTAGAAAAGTCAAAGGGGTACGTGTTTTATTGTCCTAATCATATATAATATGAGAATTGTCAAAATTGACAATGCAGGGTTCATTGAAAATGGTGAAATCAATGGGAGTAAAGTTCCACGAGATGTGGAAATTAAAGAAGTTAGAGTGCAAGTCCTTTTAACTTGTGCCTTTAGTAGTAAGGTGATTGCTACTTTAGTTATTTCTCCAAACAACAATATATGATGAAGAACAACACAATAATGAGCCCATTATACATAATGAACTCATTATGGAAGAACCATAAGAAGTAGCATTAAGGAGGTCTTAAAGAGAAATGAGATCAGCTATTTCGAATGATTATGTGGTATACCTGCATGAAATAGAAACAAACTTAAACATTAATCATATAATGATCTAGTTTCATTTTCTCAAGCTTTAAGCTGTGATAATTCTAAGAAGTGGTTAGATGCCATGAAAGAAGAGCTAAATTCCATGGAACATAATGGTGTTTGGAACCTCATAGAATTGCCAAAGGGTTGTAAGAAAGTTGGTAGTAAGTGGGTCTTCAAGACTAAACGTGACTTTTATGGTAACCTTGACCGTTACAAGACTAGACTTGTTGCTAAGGGATTTACTCAAAAAGATGACATTGATTATAAAGAGACGTTTTCATCGATCTCACGAAATGATTCTTTCAGGATTATCATGGCATTAGTAGCCCATTATGACTTGGAGCTACATCAGATGTGAAAACTACCTTTCTTAATGGAGATTTAAAGGAGAATGTTTATATGGATTAACCAATAGGGTTCTTAGTCAAAAGAAAGGAACACATGGTGTGCAAATTAAAGAAATCAATATACAGTCTTAAGCAAGCTTCTCCCCTATGGTATTTGAAGTTTAATGATACCATTGCTTCCTTTGGATTTAAGGAAAATATTGTTGATCGATGTATATATTTGAAGGTCAGTGGGAGTAAGGTTATTTTTCTAATTATGTGTGTTGATGATATCTTGCTTGAACCTAATAATCTTGGTATTCTTTTTGAGACTAAGAAATTTCTCTCTAGCAACTTTGAAATGATAGATGTGGGTGAGGCAAGCTATGTGATAGAGATATAAATATTCCGAAATAGATCACAAGGATTGTTAGGCTTGTCTCAAAAAACATATATCAATAAAGTACTAGAGAGATTCAGGATAGAAAAGTGCTCAGCATTACCCGTTCCAATTCAGAAAGGAGACAAATTTAGTCTTGCGCAATGTCCTAAAAAGGATCTAGAACAAAAACAAATGGAAGCAATTTCATATGCATTAGTTATTGGGAGTATTATGTATGCTCAGATCTATACTCGACCAAACATAAACTTTGCATCTGTAATGTTAGGAAGATATCAAAGTAACCAAGGAATAAAACATTGGAAAGCTGCAAAGAAGGTTCTGAGATACTTACAGGGAACAAAAGATCACATGCTTACATAAAGCAGGTCTGATCACCTTGAGGTAATTGGAATTTCAAACTTAGACTTTGTATACGAGAAAATCCACTCTTGACTATGTATTTCTTTTAGCTGGAGGAGTAGTATCATGGAAGAGTGCAAAAACAATCAGTGGTTGTTGCATATACCATGGAAGCATGTTTTGAGGCTACAATTCAGGCTAATTGGCTGCAGAACTTTATTTCAGGGATTGAAATTGTCAACAATATTGCTAGGCCGCTAAAAATGTATTGTGATAACTCCATAACATTTTTTTTCTAAGAACGATAAGTACTTTAAGGGTGCTAAGCATATGGGATAAAAGTACTTTATCATGAAGGAAGATGTTCAAAAATAACGAGTGTCAATAGAACATATCAGCATAAACATTATGATAGTTGACCTTTTAACAAAGGGATTACTACCCAAGACATTTATAGAACATGTTGAAAATATGGGCATTAAGTGTAATTTACCTTATGCATTTTATTGACACTTTGAGCTCATTTATGATATGTTTCTGATTACATATTCTATATGTTTGCATGCATATTTGTATTAGAGTAATGTTAACAAGATTTGTCTTGATTAAAGTTATTATGTTTGACCAATATGTACTCCTAACTAATGGTCATATTAAGGAGAAGACTAATTTGTAGTACATGGAAGAGACTATGGCAATTAAGTGATGTAAAAGTGCCATGACTCAAATTTGTTGTTATTCTTAATCATGAAATTATGATGCACCCAATGTATAGAACGATTTAGTCATTTTAATGCACATTATGTTAGTTTAATCTATTTATTTATTTAGTCCATAATGTTTGGTAATGTCACATGAGCCAAATGGGAGAATGTAAGAATTAATGTCTAATGTGAGAGGCATGTGACTTGTGTAGGGACTAATAAATAAATCATTAATAATTAAGGACTAAATTGTAATTGGATTAAATTAGAGCAGTTTCAAGGTATAACTATTATTTGATAGGAGTAGTGGTAATAAAGTGGTTAATCCCACTAACGTGAAACAAAGTCTCCTTCCTGACATAAAAGTGTTCTTTCAAAATCCCTAGCCATCACGAACATAGAGAGACAAAAAGAACAATCAAGGGAGCGGGATCTTATTTCTCTCCTCTTTCAAGGAATCAAAGTGCACCAGAGAGAAGTCTTATCATGGAGAAAGGCACACAGTGTTTATCTATTATTTGTGAGAATTATATATTTCAAGATCCCACTGGTTTTCTATAATTATTAATTTTGGGAACCCTCAAGATTTACACAAGTGGCCAAGATTCTAGTTACCTATGATGCTTCCACTAAAGGATAAAAGGTGTTCAAAACACACATCGGACTAAAAAGGATCTATTTTGCATCTAAATTATATTTAAATAAATGACATATTAAATGTGTACCTATTGATAGCTGTTGAAGCATAAAAATTTTCTTCAGTAATGTGAAGATTCCATATGTATTTAGACTAAGACTAATCTCTATTCGTCAACAACTTTGGTAGGTGGAACAATAATTGGTGTTATGAGAGAATGAGAAGAAAAGTGATAATTGGTTTCTTCAATGTGCAGCCTAGGGCTGTATTTATAGCATGTTGAGGATAACATATTTGTGATAAAATCGAAACAACTATCTTATCTTTTAAGCCATTTTAAAAATATTGTTTCTTGTTATTTTCTGTTGCTAACCATTTAGCAATTTGAAATTAGAAATAATAATTGATCAAGTTCAACTTGTGTGTAACAGGTTTTCAAACCATATTCCAAATATGAAATCTTCTGGTTTGTTTCTTTTCTTTCACCAAATATTTATATTATTTATATTTTCAGTGTTAGTAAAAAATATAATAATATTCCACTTAGGAAATTAATTAATCATTTGACCATATTAAATTCTCCAATTTAATTGATCATCAAATATTAAAATAATTTCCTTAACAGAGATTAGAACACTCGTTTATATGTGATTCTGTAGGTTTAATACTAAGTTATTAATATATTAATCATGGTAGACATTTAGCAACACTCCTTAATGTCCATATGGCATGAAGTAGCATTTTATTTTCAAGAACCATTAGAAGAATAGTATAATGTTTTTTTTCCATCTTTACATCTCTAGGTTAACTCTAGAGTATGATATTACTGTCAAACTCTTTTTTTGAGTTAACATATAATGACTTAAAAAACCCATTTCTTCGTTCATTTAATTTTCGTGGCCATGATTAATTTTATTCATAGAGCTCAAACTCATTACCAAGAGTTGATGAATTTTTTTCTTGATTAATCATTAATTCTATAGGTATTTAATCATATTCATTATTCATTCAACAAGTTCTCTAAAGCATTAGGTGTCTGGAATCAAAACATAGCAAATAACCTATTAATTACTATGACAATCTCATGTCAAGGAAAACTATTAAACCTTTTCTTGAGAATTTTCTACTGACAGTTTATGGTAAATTTAACCATTAGAAAATTTCAATTGAGGGTACCTAGACTAGTTTTAGGATTTTTTAGCCCTTGAATTTTAGGGCAGCTAGACTAGTTTTTGTATTAGGGGTAATTTTGTAATTTCATATGCATTAAGTGAATATTTGATGTGTGTTGGGAAATAAATTTAATTGAATTGAGAGAAGCCCAATCCAATTAAATTTTAGAGGAGGAGGTGAACATTTGCTTGCTACACCCCATTGCCACGTCATATAGTCACACTTTGTGCATATCCTTCATGCTTTACATGCCTCATGACACCTAAGCACACTTAGTGGAGAATCTTGAACTTGATCTTGGATTAGTGGGTTGAACCATAGCTTATTCACTAATCATGATTAGTGAAATTTTGGCTCCAAAATTTGGCTTCACAATTTCAATTTCAAATTCAAGTGAAATTTGAATAGAAATTCAAATTTCCCTCCAATTTTGTGACACTTAGGCTATAAATAGAGGCCATGTGATGCAATCCTCCCTAGGAAGGGACCAGTCACTAGAGCCATGAGCAAGAGGCTCCAAGAGGATTGGGCTAGAGCTGCTGAAGAAGGCCCTAGGGTTCTCATGAACCTCAGGGTAGATTTCTGGGCCCATGGGCCAAGGTTGGGTCCAATTATCTTTGAACATGTTAGACTAGGATGTCATTATATTTGGTCCTTGTATTTAGGGCTCCATAATGTAGGTAGGGTACCCTAGAAATATAGGATTTTTCAGCCCTTGTATTTTACGGCACCTAAACTAGTTTTTGTATTAGGGGTAGTTTTGTAATTTCACATGCACTAAGTGAATATTTGATGTGTGTGGTTGGAAATAAATTTAATTGAATTGGTAGAAGCTCAATCCAATTAAATTTTAGAGGGGGAGGTGAGTATTTTCTTACTACACCCCATTGTCACATCATATAGTCACATTTTGTGCATGTCCTTCATGCTTTACATGCCTCATGACACCTAAGCACACATAGTGGAGAATCTTGGAATTGATCTTGGATTAGTGGGCTCAACCATAACTAAAATTCACTAATCATAATTAGTGAAATTTTGGCTCCAAAGTTTGGCTCCACAAATTCAATTTCAAATTCAAGTGAAATTTGAATTGAAATTCAAATTTCCCTCCAATTTTGTGTGGCATTTAGGCTATAAATACAGGTCATGTGTGTGCATTTTTCAACTTTGATCATTTGAGAATTAAACTTCAGATTTCAGAGCTCTTTTAGAGCACAAAATTTCGTGCTCTTCTCTTCCTCTCCCTTCATTCATCTCCTTCTTCCTCCAAGCTCTTATCCACGGCCTCCTACGGTGGTGAGCTTCTTCTAGACTCATCTTCTCCTTGAAGTGGCATCTCCTCTCTCTCTTCCTTCTCCATTCCGCTGCCATTCATCTTCCAAGAAGCAAAGGAATCCATTGATGAAGAAGATCCTAGGCCTACAAGCTCCAATGGAGCTTACACCACCATGTGTGTGCATTTTTTCAACTTTGATCATTTGAGAATTAAACTTCAAAGTTTAGACCTCATTTGAGGCACAAAATTTCGTGCTCCTTCTCTCCCGCTCTGTCCACTCATCTTCTCCTACCTTCAAGCTCTTATCGATGGCTTCCTAAGGTGGTGAGTTTGTTCTTGACTCATCTTCTCCTAGAAGTGGCGTCTCTGATAATCTTTCTTCCTTCTCCATTCCACTACCATTGATATTAAAGAAACAAAGAACTCCATTGATAAAGAAGATCCAAGGCCTACAAGCTCCACAAGGAGCTACAGCACTACCCTTCACAAAGAACAAGATATATCCTTTCCAAGACAGTGAACTTGGAGAATGCCTGGGTTAGTATTGGGTTCTCGGCCACCACAGGGGTAGCGTCTACAGACTGCGTTCAAATGCATGACGTGCTTTCTTGATCTTTTGATTCCAAGTTCTCAGATGGTAGCATTAGTAATGCCTTGGATCATGCAAACTTTACTTTGGATCATGCAAGCTTTATGTTGAATTAGGCCATCTAGATTCCAACTTCTTAGTCACTTGTGACAGAAGAAAACCGTAATAATAACCCTCTAGCTAGCTTACTAGAGACTCGTGCTACTAATAATAATGTTTATATATCACAATGAAATATTATCTTAATGTGACTTGCTCCATTGTATAGAAAGTTATTTTCACACACACACACACACACACACACACACACACACACACACACACACACACACACACACACACACACACACACACACACACATATATAATTTTATATTAATCCAAATTTTTTTGTTATCTCATTCATATATATTAAAATCGATGTAACATAAACTTTTTAAAATATATTAAAATATGAATAATTTAATTACCTACTTATCGATGTTTAATTTTGATATAATTTGGCACAAACAATTTTGGTCATATATAGATAAAATACAACACTTGGATAGATATAAAAATCATATTTTATATCATGTTATTAAATGGGTATAATGGTTGTTTAAGTTATATTGATATAATTTTATCCCTTCTCTTAATATATATATATATATATATATATATATATATATATATATATATATATATATATATATATATATATATATATATATTTGAAATTGGCTATCTAGGACTATGAATGGTCACATGCACACTTTATCATGTCATAACATCTATAATGCATAATTATTTAAATAAGTTGTTTGTTTTCAATTTGTGAGTTCCACAATGTCACATAGATTTAAGAAGTTTACACAAAAATTTATTTCAATGCTAAAATTATTAGGGTAAGTATCAAACTTTGGATTGAAAGAAAATGTTTGTTTTTTGTAATAATCAATTAAACGATAATTATTTATATTAACAACCCACTTAAGCAATGCACTGCTAAGTATCAGCTTCAATGCAAAATTTGTTAAATAATATTATTTAACTTTAAGCAACTCATTTAATCACCCACTTGAAAATGATCTTACTAAATACAACGCATGAAAGTGCTTCAAAATAAGTATTTTATTAATGACAACTAATCGTATAGGTACAACTATACAACTGATACTCTACGTAATATGTTATGTATATAAAACATTAATTGTTGATCTGCTTGGTGATTACTATAGCCTATGTTAAAAGGGCTGAAACTCTTTCTGATTGTGCCAAACAATGCATGCCTGTGTGTTTGAAAAGAGAAGGGTTCCACCATCGATATATGTGGCCCAGCTTGTGAAAAGTATAGCCAACAAGTTGTTGGGAATAACAAACGCAAAGCACCAAAACCATAGTACTTAATTAAGAAACGAGATAAGATTGTTGATTAAATGCTTCTGTAAAACTCATGGCACAACATATTCTAAAACAGAGAGAAAATAAGCTCGAAGAAGAAGACAAAAGGAATGCTTCTCATTACAAATTCAATCATGAATAAAAATTATATACAAGAGTTAGTTTATAACAAACTAACTAACAACTATGACAGCTAAGACAATTAAAGTAGTTATAACTACTCTAACTGAAATGAGAGAGAAGGCTAATATTCCCCTTCAAGCTGGGGAATGAATGTCATTCATACCCAGCTTGGAACAGATAAAATGAAAAGCACCAGGAGCTAAAGCCTTTGTGTAAACATTAGCAAGTTACTGTGTTGAAGCAATAGGCAAGAGCTAGATCAAACCCGAAAGCAGCTTGTCATGAACCAAGTGACAATCAATCTCAATATGCTTGGTTCTTTCATGGAAGACAAGATTAGCTGCAATGTGGAGAGCCGATTTATTGTCATAGAACACCAAAGCAGGCTTATGGATAATACCAAAGTCATGAAGCAAATATGTGAGCCATTGAATTTCACAAGTTACAATAGAAAGGGCACAATATTTAGCTTCAGAAGAACTTCTCGAGACTGTGACTTGCTTCTTAGATTTCCATGATATAAGTAATGAAACAAGATAAATAGAAAAACCAGTAATGGATTTCCTAGTATCAATACATCCAGCCTAATCAGAATCGCTAAAGGCTTTGAGTTGAAGCTCACTGGTAGAAGGAGAGAAAATAACCAAACCAGGAGCAGCTTTAATGTATCAAAGAATACGATAAAGAGTCGTGTAATGAGCAGTAGTAGGAGAAGCAATAAACTGACTTAGGTGTTGAACGACAAAGGTGATATTAGGTCTGGTATTTGTAAGGTATATTAACTTGCCAATTAAGCGTCTATATGAAGAAATTTGTGAATCAGAAAGCAATGATCCAAAGGATTGATGTAGTTTGGTACAGTAATCAAAAGGAGTAGAAACAGGCTTGGAATTTAACATATCAGTATCGGTGAAAAGATCCAAAGCATACTTTCATTGACAAATGTTAATACTAGAGGTTCCACGAGCAACTTCAAATCCAAGAAAATACTTCAAATTACCAAGGTCTTTGATCTTAAAAGTGTCATCTAGTAATTTTGTAATATGAGAAATAACAGAGAGATCATTCCTACTCAGAACAATATTGTCAATGTAGACCTATAATGCAGTGAATGAATTTTCTCTTTTCAAAGTAAAGAGAGAATAGTCAGCAGCAGACTGTTTGAAGCCATGAGTCACAAGAAAAGTAGATAATTAAGCATACCATTGACAACTGGCCTATTTCAACCCATAGAGAGATCTTTGTAACTTACAAACTTGACCAGGTTTTGTAGATTTCATACCTAGAGGTAGAACCATATACACCTTTTTATTAAGATCACCATGAAGGAAAACATTATTGACATCAAGCTGTCTGATAAACCACTTATTCGAAGCAGCGAGTGCCAGCAAAAGTCGAACTATAGTAATTTTGGCTACTGGAGAAAAGGTATCTAAATAGTCAAAACCTTCAATTTGGGTATAGCCCTTAGGAACCAAGCGAGCCTTATACCATTCAATAGAGTCATCTGCATTATGTTTGATCTTGTACACCCATTTGCAACTAATCACATTTTTATGCTGAGGTAAATCAATAAGCACCCATGTATGATTCCTTTCTAAAGCAAAAATTTCATCATGCATAGCTCGAACCCATGAATCATGTTTACAGGCTTCAGTATAAGACTTAGGCTCAATATTAGCAGAGACATTAAGAATAAAGCTGTGATAATGGGAAGAGAGCTTATTATAGGAAATCACAGAGGAAATATGATGTTTGGTGCCTGGATGATTGGTGACAGTGGTTGGTGCGAAACTGGTTTGATAGTCATTGAATTTGATGGGTCTGGTTCGAACTCTGTTAGTCTTACAAAGGGAATGTTTAGAGGAGGTGGGTTCAGTATATGGCTGGTCAATAGATATAGGTTCAGGTTGAGGAGGTAAAGGTGTAGGAGAAGGGGAATCTATAGGAGAAGAAAAGGCTTATGGATTATGGGTAGTGATGGAAGGGTGAGCAAGGATGGTAGGGTCATTAATGTTGAGAGTGGAGAAGGGAAAGCAATTCTTATAAAAAATGACATTTCGAGACATTTCAATGGTTTGTGTATGGAGATTGTACACAATGTATCCTTTCTTGTGGGATTTAAATCCTAGAAACACACAAGGTAAGGCTCTAGGATCCAGCTTTTTTCTGTTAGCACTGAGAGTGCTAGTGTAACATAGACAGCCAAAAACTTGAAGTAAATTTACATCATATAATGCAAAATAGAGTTTTTGATATGGGGACTGTGGAAGCAATGTCTTCCAAGGTTATTTTGATGATGCCAAAGAATCAAGAGTCAAGCAAATTCCAAAGATTCAAGAATCAAGTTTCAAGAATCAAGATTCAAGATTTAAGAATCAAGTTTCAAGAATCAAGATTCAAGAATAATCAAGATCAAGATTCAAGACTCAAGATTCAAGAAACAAGAGAAGACTCAATAAAGATAAGTTCTAAAATTTTTTTCAAAACATTGAGTAGCACAAGAAGTTTCCACAAAATCATTACCAAAGAGTTTTACTCTCTAGTAATCGATTACCAGAAGGTAGCAATCGATTACCAATGTTTTAAAACATTAAGATTTCAAATTTCAAGTCACAACTTGTGTTTAAACATTTTTAACTTGTGTAATCGATTACACAATACTTGTAATCGATTACCAGAGCTTCTAAACATTTTAATTTTCAAAATTCAAAATGAAAAGTCACATCTATTGATGTGTAATTGATTTCACCTTAATGGTAATCGATTACCAGTGACTGATTTCGAAAAATACATTTCCAAAAACCACAATTCTTCAAGTGACTTGTTTCTGAAGATTTTTTCAAAAGTCACAACTTTTTAAGTGACTAGTTTTAAAGAAATTGCCAAGAGTCACAAGCTTTGACTTGAGTCATCAAGAGATTATAAATATGTGACCATGGCATGAGTTTTAAAAAAAACAATAATCATCTATCATCTATCTTTCAATCTATCTTTCAATATCTTCTTTCATCTCTTTCTATAGAATTTTCTGAGTCATTTCTCGTCATCTTTCTAAAAGTTTTTGATAAGAAAAGTTCTTTGTTAAAAAACTTGTGCTATTCATCTTTTCATTCTCTTCTCCCTTTGCCAAAAGAACAAAGGACTAACCGCCTGAATTCTTTTATGTCTCTCTTCTCCCTTACAAAGGATTCAAAGAACTAACCGCCTGAGAATTCTTTGATTCTTTCCTTCCCCTTAAGCAAAAGATTTCAAAGGACTAACCGCCTGAGATATCTTTTGTTTCCACTTTACAAAGATTCAAAGGACTAACCGCCTGAGAATTCTTTGTCCCAACACATTGGAGGGTACATCCTTTGTGGTACAAGTAGAGGGTACATCTACTTGGGGATTGTTATACTAAGAACAAGAGAGAGTACATCTCTTGTGGATCATTTCAAGTGGAGGGTACATCCACTTGGGTATTCAAAGAGAACAAGGGAGGGTACATCCCTTGTGGATCTTTGGCTTGTAAAGGATTTTACAAGGTTGAGAGAAATCTCAAGAACCGCAGGTTGCTTAGGGACTGGATCTAGGCATGGTTTGTGGCTGAACCAGTATAAATCTTGTGTTTGTCTTCTTCTTCCCTACACTCTTTAATTTCCGCTGTGTACTTTTAATTATCGCTTTTACTCTTGGTTAAGTTTCTATTTCTATTCTTTACTTTCTTAACTTAGTAGTAAAAGCCTATTTGAATCTAGTAACATTAAGAAGGATAGATTTTTAATTAGTCAAGACACATTAATAATTAATTCAACCCCCCCTTCTTAATTATTTTGAGGCCACTTGATCCAACAAGGACTCATTTTTCAGAAAAGGTGTAAGAATGATATTTATCAAAGTAGCAGCATGAAGTAAAGCATAGGACCAAAAAATGTTTGGAAGGTTAGATTGAAACAAAAGGGCTTGAGTTACATTAAGTAAATGTTGATGTTTTCTTTTGACAATCCCATTTTGTTGGGGAGTTTCAACACAAGTTGTTTGATGAATAATTGATCGAGGCCGTACCCGAATCAAATAAACATTAAAATGTAGTAACTAGGAAGTGATCCTAGGTCGTTTCCCAACGAGCAGTGACAAACCAAATGTTCATAATATACTTGCAGTAACAGTAACAGTAACGATGGGGGGGGGGGGGTTGTTTGCTTTTGTAAATTAAACAGCGAATATATGTGAATTAGAAAATATCAGAATTAAAACACGTTGCTTCCCCTTGATTCACAAGCAAGTCTCTTATCCTAGGTTACAAGAGTTTATCCTTTATCAGTTTAACCACTTAATCCAACCCTAAATTAAATTACTAAGCGAAATTCAACATAAGGCATTCATTATGTGATTAAGCATCACATACACCAATTACTCATAAACGATCATTAAGCATGAACGTAAATTAAGCGCAGAGACAATTAATCAAGCACTAAGCATGCGTGAATTAAAAGCAACAAATTCAAAGTAATTAGTGAAGAGGAAAAACTAAACAGAATTTAACAGTAATAATAGAACCTCAAAGAGAACTGTGCTTGATCCTCAAGGGAAAACAACGCTGCGGACTTAGCCTTCCATTAATCAAATAGAGAATGAAATTTTATTGATAAAACTAAAAGTCTGAACTGGAATTGTAAAAAAACGAAAATAAAAGAGAAAGAGAAGAGAGACTAAAACTAAAAACGAAAAATAGAAGAGAGAGAGGAGAGAGAAAGAGTCTCCCGCGAGGGAGAGAGGGAGCCCCCTAAACTAGAACCTTGGTGCTGTTATATAGTTTTTTTCAGCCCCAAAGCTTACAAATATGTTTTAAATCCAAGCCCATAAGTAAAATCAAATCAAATCTAGATAAGATAAGATAAGATAAGATCTAGATGAAATAATATCTAGATGAGATCAAATCTAAATAATATCTAGATAAGATAAGATCTAATTTTATAGAATAAATTAGTCTGCCCTCTTCAAGTCCAAGCCCAATTCTAGATTCAAGCCCAATGCTAGATTCAAGCCCAATGCTTCATTAATTCCTGAAATTAGATTAAAAATATCAAATTAGCTGAATGGGCCCAAATAATAAAACTGCCTAATTAATTGACAATTAAGACCAATCAATAATTAAAATGGTGCAAAAAGGGTTTAGAAAATAGAAGAAAATGATGGCACATCAATAATACCAGTGGCTTGAAAGAAATGATTCATGATAAATACGACACCATTATCTGAGTGAATAGCTTTAACTTTTGTATCAAATTGCCTGTCAACAGATTTAATAAAACCTTGTAAAAGAGATTTGTAGAAGCAAACTTCATGATGATGAACAACAATTTTGATGATGCCAAAAGCCCAAATGATTGATTCAAGATTTCATGATCAAGCATCAAGAATCCAATCCAAGATTAAAGATTCAAGAGAAGAAATCAAGAAGCAACAAGTCAAGACTTCATATAGGATAAGTATTAAAAGAATTTTTCAAAAACCAAATAGCACACTTTTGTTTTACAAAATAATTTTCTCAAATTTTCAAAGTTACCAGAGTGATTACTCTCTGGTAATCGATTACTAGTGACCAGATTGGTTTTCAAAATATTTTCAAATGATTTGTAACGTTCCAAAATGATTTTCAAATAGTGTAATCGATTACACTATATTAGTAATCGATTACAAGTGAATCTGAACATTGGAATTCAAATCCAATTGTGAAGAGTCACAACTTTTCAGAAAATACATTGTGTAATCGATTACACCATTGTGGTAATCGATTACCAGTGAATAGTTTTGAAGAAAAAGTTAAGAGTTATAACTCTTAACATGATTTTCTCAAAAGTCATAACTCTTCCAATGATTTCTTTGACCAGACATGAAGAGTCTATAAAAGCATGACTTTGGCACACGTTTCAATATATATGATATATGATATTCTTCCAAACAATCCTTTTTCGCAAACTTTCTCTAACCATTGCCCATTGCATTTTCTTTGCCAAAAAGCTTTCTAAACTTTGTTTTCAAAACATTGTTTTTCTGCAAGTGGAAATTCTGCATAAAACAAAAGTGTGCTACCTTTTCTTCCTTCTCCCTCTTGCCAAAAGATTCAAATAACTAACCACCTGAGAATTCTTTTGATTCTTCCTCTTCCCTTTAAATAGAAGATTCAAGGGACTAACCACCTAAGAATTCTTTGTCCTAACACATTGGAGGGTACATCCTTCGTGGAACAAGTAGAGCGTACATCTACTATGGTTGTAATACTGAGAACAAGAGAGGGTACATCTCTTATGGATCAGTTCAAGTGGAGCGTACATCCACTTGGTTGTTCAAAGAGAACAAGGGAGGGTACATCCCTTGTGGATCTTTTCTTGTAAAGGATTTTACAAGGTTATTTGAAATCTCAAGAACCGGTGGTTGCTTGGGGACTGGATGTAGGCACGAGTTGTGGTCGAACCAGTATAAGTCTTGTGTTTGTCTTCTTCTTCACTACACTCTTTATTTTTCCGCTGTGCACTTTTTATTTCTGCTTTACTTTTGTCTAAGTTATTGTTTCTGTTCTTTACTTTCTCATAACTTGGTAGTAAAGCCTAATTGAATCTAGTCATATTAAGAAGGATAAATTTTTAATTAGTCAAGACACGTTCATAATTAATTCAAACCCCCCTTCTTAATTATTCCGAGGCCACTTGATCCAACAAGTGGTATCAGAGGAGGTATCTTGAGAAAATTTTTACAACTTAAAGATTCATGGCCTCCTTAAATTCTCTGTTCCCCGAAGGAAACTCCATCCGTAGGTCACCTATCTTTAATGGTGAGGGTTACCACTATTGGAAAACCCGAATGCAAATCTTTATTGAAGCCATAGATTTAAACATTTGGGAAGCAATAGTAATAGGACCTTATCTACCCACCGTAGTAGATGCAAGCACAACAACAGAAAAACCTAGAGATAAATGGTCTGAAGAAGATAGAAGAAGAGTCCAATATAATCTTAAAGCCAAAAATATTATTACTTCTGCTCTAGAAATAGATGAATATTTTAGAGTTTCAAACTGTCTAAATGCAAAGGAGATGTGAGATACACTACAACTAACACATGAAGGAACCACTGATGTTAAGAGATCTAGGATTAATACATTGACCCATGAATATGAACTCTTTAGGATGAACACAAATGAGAACATCCAAAGCATGCAGAAAAGATTTACACACATAGTTAATCACCTTGCCTCCTTAGGAAAAACCTTTCCAAATGAAGATTTAATTAATAAAGTTTTGAGATGCTTAAGTAGGGAATGGCAGCCCAAGGTAACTGCCATTTCTAAAAGTTAAGATCTTTCTTCTATGTCTCTTGCCACTCTTTTTGGCAAACTGTAGGAACATGAAATGGAACTTCAATGCCCTGACCAAAATGAAGAGACCGACAAAAGGAAAAGAAGCATAGCACTCAAAGCCTCCTCCGTAATACAAGAAGAAGAAGAAGAAGAAGAAGAAGAATCTGATGATGAAGAGGACTTCTCACTCTTTGTGAAGAAGTTTCATAAATTCGTTAAAAATAGAAGAATGGAGAGACGCCATAACTTCAACAATGGGAAGAGATCTCAAGAAGGATCACCAACACTTAAATGATATAAGTGTAATCAACCTGGTCACACAAAGGCACACTGCCCCACAAATGAGTCATGTCCTGAGAAGAATGAGAAGAAAAGTCATGAAGAAAGAAGATCCAAGAAGGCGTATATTGCATGGGATGACAATGACATATCCGATGGTTTGGAGAAGGAGATCAAACTTCTATCCAAGGACTATGAGAGCGATGAGAACATGTCTCCAGATGATTAAGCAAAAAAAGCAAAAGTCTGACTTCCATCTTTGAAGAGCTAGGCACTTAAATCATGAAAAAGGTAACATCAAACCCATTCTCTTTTAAATTAAGTTGGTTGAAACTTTCTTTTCAATTAACTTGTTATATGATAACTAACAAAATTTTATTTGTTTGTCTTGATTGATTGCTATTATGAGTATGTGCTTATATGTTTGATTGAGTTATTTTCCTTCTCGAAGCATGAAGTTTATTATTAAAACAAATACTTGATAATGCCTATGATTCTTGCATGATTTTTAGTATGATATGTGAATTACTTGCTTAAAAGTCTTTCATAAATTTTTTCAAAAATCTATTTTGTTATATATATTTATTTTCATATAAGTGTTTTTAGATATAAAGTATTTTGACCCCCTTTCAAATCCTTTCACCCTAAGAGTTCATTCAACACTTAGTTATGCTAAAATGTTCTCTGGTAATCGATTACCACAATGTGTAATCGATTACAGCGAGTCAGGCTAAGTGTAATTGATTACCAAAAGATGTAATCGATTACAACGCGTCCCTGCTGCTTATAAATTCAAATTTCAGAATTCACGAAACTGCAACTTCGTCTCTCTCGCGAAACCCTCGTTCCCAATTTTTCTTTCTGCCATAACTTACTCATTTCTTATCCAAATCACGTCCCACAAAGCCCAAAATTCATCTTTTTTCATCCTCTTGCATATCAATCAATTTAAATTTCGAATAAGTCTCTCAAATGGCGGAACCAATGAAGAAGCGCAAGGGTTCTTCGAGTAGAAGCCAACGACACTCCGAGGCTCAGGATACTCCAATTCCTTCCTCCATTTCCTCCTCCTCACTGTTCTCATTGGAAGAACAATGTACATGGTACACAAACCTCTTCTCCTCTCGTTCTATCATTGACCCTAAGTTCATAGATATGGATTTCTTTTATGATGAGAGATTCGAATGCATTCAAGCAATTCATAACTCATATCTCATTCCCTTTATATCTTTAAAACTGCCTATGTATTACGAATTGGTAAAAGCTTTTTATTCTAACCTTGAAATTCAAGAAAATACCTTGGTTTATGAGGTCTTTGGGATAAAGATGGTCATTGACCCATCCCTCTTCTATGATTTGACCCAATTGTCTAGCGAAGGTGTACCATTTGAAGGTGCACTGGATGGATGATTGGAAATTTGATTTTTCTGTGCATGATCCCCGCTGGTTGGTTTGCACCAACCAAGCGGATATGACCGGAAGGTTGCTTGCCGGTTCATTGGCTCTTGAAGGCTGCATCCTTCATTATCTAATTGTTCATATTCTACTCCCTAGATCTTCAAACCTTGCACAAGTTTCTGAAGAAGATCTAATAGTCATGTAGGCCTTTCATATCGGCCGACAAGTTGATTGGGCACATCTAGTCCGGTATCTCATGCATAAGGCATTGTGATTAAATGCTCCTTTGCCCTATCCTCACTTAGTTACTTTGTTCCTTCAACATTTTAACATCCCTCTTGATTCTGAACCTTATGTTCCAATCAAGAGATCTTTCTTGGTCGGTGCTACTGTGGTTGCGTCCTTTGGTTACCGCAAAGAGCATGATGGCTCTTGGGTAAAAAAGGGTGCTTAACCAAATGATGATGAAGGACACTTACCGGCTGGAGAGGATTCTTCTCTCCTTCAGAGTATTTTGGACAGATTTGACGGACTTCAAACCAATGTTGGTGAGAGGTTTGACTCTTTGGAACATCAAGTGGACACACGATTCAAGGAGATGGACTCAAGGATTAAAAAGGTTGAAGGAGATGTCACCTTTATTCGCGATTGCTTTGACTTACCACCACTGCCACCATCAGTTTAGATATTACTATTATTATTAGTATTTTGATTTCTAGCCATGTATTTGGCTATGTTTTGATACACTTATTAGTATATTACTTTCTAAATTAGTTGTTTTAATCTGGTTATCTTGGATGACTTTCTAATTATCTGAAATTTTATTATGATTAATGGATGAATTATTATCTTCCTTGCTTAGTTTATGTATGAATTATTGTCCTCCTTATTTGTTGTATGGATTAAAATGCTTGGATGATTATGAGTTTATGTATGATTTTTTGTCTCTATACGCATTTTGGCTTTTTGTTGATGCCAAAGGGGGAGAGAAACTTAGGATTGAATCAAGAACTCATATAATTAAATAACTTAATTTCAAGTGAAGCTTAAACTCAAAAACAAAGGGGGAGAATTAAGTGAGTGATCGATTAGAAGATAGAACTTGTATGCGTTTCTTGATTTCATGTTTGTCATCATCAAAAAGGGGGAGATTGTAGAAGCAAGCTTCATGATGATGAACAATAATTTTGATGATGCCAAAAGCCCAAATGATTGATTCAAGATTTCAAGATCAAGCATCAAGAATCCAATCCAAGATTCAAGATTCCAAAGAAGAAATCAAGAAGCAACAAGTCAAGACTTCATATAGGATAAGTATTAAAAGAATTTTTCCAAAACCAAATAGCACAGTTTTGTTTTACAAAAGAATTTTCCAAATTTTCGAAGTTACCAAAGTGATTACTCTCTGGTAATCAATTACCAGTTAGCGGTAATCGATTACCAGTGACCAGATTGGTTTTCAAAATATTTTCAAATGATTTGTAACGTTCCAAAATGATTTTTAAATAGTGTAATCAATTACACTATATTAGTAATCGATTACAAGTGAATCTGAATGTTGGAATTCAAATCCAATTGTGAAGAGTCACAACTTTTCAGAAAATACATTGTGTAATTGATTACACCATTGTGGTAATCGATTACCAGTGAATAGTTTTGAAAAAAGTTAAGAGTTATAACTCTTAATATTGTTTTCTCAAAAGTCATAACTCTTCCAATGATTTCTTTGACCAGACATGAAGAGTCTATAAAAGCATGACTTTGGCACACATTTCAATATATATGATATATGATATTCTTCCAAACAATCCTTTTTGACAATCTTTCTCTAACCATTGACCATTGCGTTTTCTTTGCCAAAAAGCTTTATAAACTTTGTTTTCAAAACTTTGTTTTTCTGCAAGTGGAAATTTTGTAGAAAACAAAAGTGTGCTATCTTTTCTTCCTTCTCCCTCTTGCAAAAAGATTCAAAGAACTAACCGACTGAGATATCTTTTGTTTCCCCTTACAAAGATTCAAGGGACTAACCGCCTAAGAATTATTTGTCTTAACACATTGGAGGGTGTAACACCCTGATATATATATCTATATATTATTAGTAATTATGTTTGATGTTTGATTATTTGTTGCGTTATTTTCATCCGTAATTATTTTTAAGGAAGTTAATTTAGTTAATAGAGGGGTGTGGATAGATAAGGATCTAGCTTTTCAAAGAAGCCTCTTGAGAAAGAATCTCAAAGAAGCCACGAGGAAGCTTCTGGAAGAAGCCTCTTAATGAAGCTTCTAGAGAAAGCTACATGAAGCTTCCTCGGTAAAAACGCTTCCCAGCCTTTGTTAACCGCTGGATCTTCTCGACATTTGGTCTGCAACTTCACATGACACTTGTACATGATCTGACCATTGGGATCTTTGAGAAGATGTCTGGAGTGTGCTAGAAGCTTCCATTCCCGAGAGCATCTCTTATTTAAGCATTTTTGCCTTTGCTTTCGTGTAGCTTAGGAAAAACGTCATTTCTTCTTCTTTCTTTCTTCAAAAGCCATTTCTAAAGTTCCAAGAACTTTCTCCATCACCCACAGCCACCATTAGCCACCACAAACCATCATTGTTCTCCATTGAAAACCCACACCGAGAGGAACGCTTCAATCGAAGCGGAATCTTCCAACTTGGCTTGTGGTTTCGCTAGAGAACGAAAACCCTAATCTGACCTTTTGTTTTCTTTCGAGGTAACCATGGTTCTATGCTTTTTTCTTGTTAGTTTCATCTTGTCTTTGCATCTTTTCTGCCTTTGGAACCGCCATTGCATGTCTTATGCTTCCTTTGAAAAACCTTAGAGAAAGAGACTTTGTAAACGTTATCCTTTCATGAAATGCATGTTATTTTCGTAACCTACACTGAACCCCAGTCACATTGGCGTGGTCGGAATTTTCAAATGACGTTCCTTTGTAAAACCCGAAATGCTCTCAGCTCTTTCATGTAGTGATGTGGGTGTTTGACCCAGAGCACTGTTACTAGCTTTGTTTTCTGAAATCCATAATAAGTCTCCTTCGTTTTGGCACGGTAGAGGCTTGTGTGGAATCGACAAGCAAGGACAAAAAGGAATCTTCAAGTGACGCGACGAGGAATCCGCGGGGTAGCACACGATAGGTAAGGGGAGTTTATTATAAAATTTACCGTTTTAACACCATAGTTAGGGTCAGGGAACCTAGCTATGAGGATATCTGCCTGTCCCTGTTGCATGCTGATTTTTCTTCAAAGAAAATTACGTTTTAACTAATATATATATATATATATATATATATATATATATATATATATATATATATATATATGTATTGTGATGAATGATATTGTTTTGGTTGTTTGAAATGTGTTGTTTGAAGACCGTGCGTGTGGAAATGATATTGTTGTGTTTGTTTGAATTGTTGTTGATGTTGCTATTGAGGATTTTAATTGATATGTGATGATAATGATAATTATGATGATATTGATTTGAGATGACGTTGTTAATAAAGACCATGTCAACATGAATTGTTATTATTGATGAATATGTGAATATGACATGAGGTTGTTGTTGTTGATAACATCATTGAGATGAGATGATATTTATGTTGTGAATGACATGGAAATACGATTTGTTGATTGATGTTGGAAATGCATTGGCATGTGCATGTTGTGTATGTTCGTGGGGGGCATTGTGCACTGACCTTCCAGGGTCTTTGGCACTAGCTTTTGGCCACGTTCATACGTTGGATGTTGTGTATGATCGTGGGGGGCACTGTGCATTGACCTTCCAGGGTCTTTGGCACTAGCTTTTGGCCACGATCATACGTCGTATGAAGTGTATGTCATGGGGGGTAGAGTGCACTGACCTTGTCGGATGGCCCAGATGATGGAAGCTTGCTTGTGGAGCTTCTATGGAGGCTGGATCTTTGAGCTTCAATGAGGTCCTTCAATGGTGATTTTTCACCATGAAGATGCAGCGGAAGGCAAAGGAGAAGAGGAGAGGGGAGGCGCCATCCACTAGGGAATAAGCCATGGAAGAAGGAGCTTCACCACCAAGATGAGCCTTGGATAAGAAGCTTGGAAGGATGCTTCAATGGAGGAAAAGAAAGAGGGAGAGAAAGAGAGAGGGGGGAGGACGAAATTGAAGGAATAAAAGAGGGGGAGAAGTAGAACTTTGAAGTGTGTCTCATAAGACTTTCATTCATCAAAGTTACAACAAGTGTTACACATGCTTCTATTTATAGACTAGGTAGCTTCCTTGAGAAGCTTTCTTGAGAAAACTTCCTTGAGAAGCTTCTTTGAGAAAACTTCCTTGAGAAGCTAGAGCTTAGCTACACACACCCCTCTCATAACTAAGCTCACCTCCTTGAGAAGATTCCTTAAGAAGATTCCTAAAGAAGCTAAAGCTTAGCTACACATACCTCTCTAATAGCTAAGCTCACCTCCTTGAGATGAGAAGCTAGAACTTAGCTACACACCCCCTATAATAACTAAGCTCACCCCCATGACAAAAAACATGAAAATACAAAAAAAAGTCCTTACTACAAAGACTACTCAAAATGCCCCGGAATACAAGGCTAAAACCCTATACTACTAGAATGGCCAAAATACAAGGCCCAAACGAAGGAAAAAACTATTCTAATATTTACAAAGATAAGCGGGCTTATACTTAGCCCATGGGCTCGAAATCTACCCTAAGGCTCAAGAGAACCCTAGGGCCATCTCTTGGATCTCTAGTCCAATCTACTTGGAGTCTTCTACCCAATGCCCTTGCGGGATAGGATTGCATCATTCCCTCCACCTTGGAAAGGATTTGACCTCAAATCCCGAGGTTCTTCATACTCTGGGCTCCTTCCCTCAACACCTGTAAAAAGAACAAAAGCATATGTATTAGTGGTGTTTGGAATGTTGAAGTAAGGTAAGGTCTGAAAACCCATTTCCTGGGCATCTTCCCATGAAGGAACATGGTTTCTCACCAACTCAATGAGTGGTGCTACAAGTATAGAAAAATATGGGACAAACCTTTTGTAAAAGTTTGTTAAGTCATGGAAGCCCCAAATTTTTCTTATACTTGGTGGAGTGGGCCACTCAGGAATGACCTTTATTCTCTTAGGATTCATGGGAACCCCTTGATCACTATTTGAAAAATTAAGAAAAGTAACGCAATAAAACATACCTTTTTCTATATTTTCATATTGATTATTCCTACCAAAAAGTATGACAAACCTAAGGTGTCCCATATGAGTACCTAAGTTTGTATTGAAACTAAAAATAAGAATAAACCTACCTAATGGGTCCCTATGTACATACACCATGAAGATGTTAGGTGTACGAGTGATTTTACAAAAGAGGGTTGCACCACTCAAAACATTCATCATACCACCTATTTTAGGGACTTGGTGCCTAATAATACCTATTTTGGGCACCAACAAAGCACAAGGATTTAAGCTCTTGCGAACCAAACCCTCATCCAACAACTTCTTTACTTGAGGAATAAACTCAAGCCCAAGAGGTGTGGCAATTCTAGCAAGTGCCTTTTTACAAAAGAGAAAATGTGGAGGTTGTCTAAGAGGGAAAGTTTCTTTAATGTTTGTCTTTATTGTAAAATGAGTTTCCTTCTTAGCTAAACTCTTGGAGGAGACACTTACCTCCTTACACTTCTCTTTAACTACTAATGGTTGTCCTTCTTCTTGGGGGTAGATTTCTTCACTAGATTCTTCCCCTTTTGCTTTTTCACTTTCACTAGAGGAAGGTGAAGTAGTAGCCTCATCTTGGCTACTATAAATGTCTTGGCCTCTCATAATCATGGTTTTTGTGGTGGGGCATTGAGAAGTAATGTGTCCTCTTCCAAGACATTTAAAGCACTTTATAGAGCTAGTTTTCTCTTGCATACTAGCCTTAGGGGCTTGCTTTTCTATTGTCTTCCCCTTATCATCTTTAGGCTTAGAAGGTGTCACCCCTAAGATGCCTTGACCTTGGTCTTTCTTTGGATAAGAGTGAGAGCCATAAGATTTTGAAGTAGACTTCTTTTTAAGTTGTTGCTCTACCCTTATTTCCCAATCTAAGTTAGCCTCTACATTGTCCTTCCCATGGAAGTATGAGAGTTTAATGTTAGCCTCTTGAGGCTTTCTTTCCTTTTCTCTTCTATGGGAGTGAGGTCTAAGATGTGACCTATGCCTTCCTTCGTAATAGTCACGAAGTTCTTCACTTAGGCTTTTGCAAGAGTTATGACTACTATAGGAGGCTTGTTTTTCTCTTTTCATTTCTTTCATTATTTTTCTTCTTTCTTCCTCTCTTATTTTCTTTCTTTCATCTTGACTTATTTCTTCCACTTTTTTTTTTCCTTTTTCTTTTCTCTCTTGTTTTTCTTTCCATGACTTGAGGGAACTCAACTCATCTAAGATTCTAGATAAAGGGTCTTTATGACTGGTACCCTTGCCATTAACACTAGATGAATGATGACTCATGTTGGTTCCTAAGTTGTGGTTCTTTCTTGTTGGAGGTTTGAAAACAAAAGGTAAAAGAAACTATGGTTGAAACTAGCCAAATAAACACTAAAAGAGGTGTGAAAGATAAGGTAAAAAATCTAATTGGTAAAAGGAAAGCTATCTAGGTGGTTTGACAATGGAAGGTAAAGGAAATAAGCTATGAAAGTAAGCAAGAAATGTAAACTAGGCGAATCCTAAGAGTGTTTGGATGACCACATTCAAGGTTCCCAACAAAACACTCACTATCCTAAGGAAAAATTGCCTAAAATTATTACACACAAATGAAAGTTTGGTAACCTAAGGCTCCCAACACACTTCCAATGAAAGGCCTTTTTGTTACAAAACTTGAAAGCAATGAAGGTAAGTAAATTGCAAATTACAAAATTACAAAACGGTCCTCAATTTTGGTGGTTGTTCTCTCTTTGGTGATTCACTCAATTTGGAGTGCTTCTTAGTCCAATAGCTCTTAAGGTGGTTGGCCCCTCTTCTGGACTCAAATTCTTCAAGGGATGGCACCAATCCTCCTTCCAATTCCCTATATGGCAACCCACAAACAAGGAAACAAAGAGACAAGCAATAACCAAAGACCAAAAAAAATGAAATGAAAGTTAAACCAATGGAGTTTTAACAAGACAATTTTTCAAGGATTATTCAACAATTAAAGCAATGAAAAGGACATAGAAGCAAGCTAGGACTCAAAGAGAAACTTAGAATGGCTCTAGAGTAGAGTAAAAAAACTGAAAAAAAGACTCAACAAAACTCTAGCTTTGGCACTTGTCTTCACACTAATTTTGAATTGAAATTTCCAATTATAGAATAAATTTTGAGCCAAAACAACAAGCACACCTCCCTTTCACCTTTTTTTTTTCTGGATACTGATTTTCCTGCCAACTTGTGCGATTTTTAGTATTTTTTCCTTTTATCCAAATCACTTGTTTCTTTTTCCAGATGTCTAGAAAATTCAGTAAAAATTTCATCTCAAAATTCGAAGTAACCAATTCTCAGTAATTTTTACAAGTTTGTATGTCCAAGCTGCCAGCACCAGCGATTTGTTTCTTTAAGCATGGTATATTGATTGCCTTGGGCTTACTTTCAACCTTCCTATGTATGTTGAACTCACTAGGATTGTTTACCACAGTATTAGGAGTTCAATATTCACTTAGGATCAACATTTCAGCCAGCAATTCAATCACCAAAACTCAAATTCACAATAGACACAAGGAAACCTAAAAGTTCAAGAAAAGGTTCACAATCAAAGACTCTTTAAGAATTTTGCATGAACATGTTAAGGACTAATTAACATGAAAGATTTGACTCAAATCAAATAATAGGCTAAAAGAATTTCATACACTCATGAACAAATGAGTTAGACAAAGAAACAAGAAAATAAAATTCAGCACAACATAAGAAATCTTATGTGACAAGTTTCATGACTAGACACGACTTCTATGACAAAACTACAATAGGTGAACAAGTCACTCTAGATTTTTGAGGTTTTCTTCTACTTTAATATTTTTGTAAGAATTTTATGGTTTAGGTTTCAGCCACAAAAAATAACAAGACAAAACTCAAAGGAACCTAAACTCAACACAATTCATGGTTCAAGAACAAGAACAAGAAATTTGAACCATAGAAAATCAAATCTAACTTCTATAGCAAGTTTAATCGGTGCAAACTCTAAAGAATCATGTTAACAACATTTAGAACAAGACATGTGAGGAGATACATGGAGAAAAATGAAAAAAAACAATGGAAGAGAAGGTAAAGCAAAAAATTAATGGAGGTTTAAGGAGCACCTACTTGAAGCTCTTGTGCTCTGATTACCACTTGATGGAAGCTTGCTTGTGGAGCTTCTATGGAGGCTGGATCTTTGAGCTTCAATGAGGTCCTTCAATGGTGATTTTTCACCATGGAGATGCAGCGGAAGGCAAAGGAGAAGAGGAGAGGGGAGGCGCCATCCACTAGGGAATAAGCCATGGAAGAAGGAGCTTCACCACCAAGATGAGCCTTGGATAAGAAGCTTGGAAGGATGCTTCAATGGAGGAAAAGAAAGAGGGAGAGAAAGAGAGAGGGGGGAGGACGAAATTGAAGGAATAAAAGAGGGGGAAAAGTAGAACTTTGAAGTGTGTCTCATAAGACTTTCATTCATCAAAGTTATAACAAGTGTTACACATGCTTCTATTTATAGACTAGGTAGCTTCCTTGAGAAGCTTTCTTGAGAAAACTTCCTTGAGAAGCTTCTTTGAGAAAACTTCCTTGAGAAGCTAGAGCTTAGCTACACACACCCCTCTCATAACTAAGCTCACCTCCTTGAGAAGCTTCCTTAAGAAGATTCCTAAAGAAGCTAGAGCTTAGCTACACATACCTCTCTAATAGCTAAGCTCACCTCCTTGAGATGAGAAGCTAGAACTTAGCTACACACCCCCTATAATAACTAAGCTCACCCCCATGACAAAAAACATGAAAATACAAAAAAAGTCCTTACTACAAAGACTACTCAAAATGCCCCGAAATACAAGGCTAAAACCCTATACTACTGGAATGGCCAAAATACAAGGCCCAAACGAAGGAAAAAACTATTCTAATATTTACAAAGATAAGCGGGCTTATACTTAGCCCATGGGCTCGAAATCTACCCTAAGGCTCAAGAGAACCCTAGGGCCATCTCTTGGATCTCTAGTCCAATCTACTTGGAGTCTTCTACCCAATGCCCTTGCGGGATAGGATTGCATCACCAGACGTGGGTAACTAGCGTGGTTAGAGAATCTAAGCATTTATGAGGGGATGCTTAGGCGCTTTAATTGGTCCATGGTCTTTGACACTTACTTTTGGCCGTGATCATAGCTCATATGACACAGGAAATAGAGTAACTATGGCCAAGTGTACTTTGTACTAGGGGGCTTGTCACCTGGTAGGGAACACCTTTGGGCTCCCAGACTGATCACCTATGGGAGGGGGGCTGTTACATGCACAACCGGCTGTTACATGCACAGTTCCCTAAGTGAGAGTGTCGTGTGGACACGCTTAGGCTATTTCCTGAGATTTGGTTGTTGTTGGTACGTACCATATTGCATCTGAGTGTTGAGTTAGGTGCATGCATCATTCTGTGCAGTCTTGATTGGGTCCATGGATGGATGATGAGTAATTGTTGGATGTGAATGATGAATATTTGTTGGATATGAGTGTTGAATAATGATTGTTGTGTATGCTTATCATGTTTGCCTATGTTCCTTGCTAATTGTGGTTATTTGGAATTGGTATTGGTTCTTTTATAATAAACTCACCCTTGCAATTTTGTATCATGTGGTTGATACATGTGATGATCACGAACCTTGTTCGTGGGAGCAAAATGACAGTGGCAGGGTGTAGGGAGTAAGATTCTGGTGAGGAGCCGCCGAGCCGACGTGATGATGTTGGCGTTATTTTGGGAGAGAGTTGTGTTTTGTAATCAACTCCTCCGTAGTTGGTTTTTAAGTTTTATTTTGTTGAGTTAAAGATGTAAAACTGGGATTTTAATTATATATATGAACATATTTAATTTTCATTATGTGTATGACGTGTACTGAATTATTGTTTCTATGTAATTATGTATATTCACTTAAGTAATGGGGTGTTGTTGGATGAATTTATGTTGTGACAAAATCACTTCTATTTTCATAATCAAAAATTAAGGAAGTTCTTTTTATAAAAAAAAAATTGAAATCATTGAATATTAGAGTGTGGATACCGTAACGATGAGGCGGGTCGTTACAGAGGGTATGCCCTTTGTGGTACAAGTAGAGCGTACATCTACTTGGGTTGTAATACTGAGAACAAGAGAGGGTACATCTCCTGTGGATCAGTTCAAGCGGAGTGTACATTCACTTGGTTGTTCAAAGAGAACAAGGGAGGGTACATCCCTTGTGGATCTTTTCTTGTAAAGGATTTTACAAGGTTATTGGAAATCTCAAGAACCGGTGGTTGCTTGGGGACTGGATGTAGGCATGGGTTGTGGCCGAACCAGTAAAAATCTTGTGTTTGTCTTCTTCTTCCCTACACTCTTTATCTTTCTGCTTTACACTTTTTATTTCCGCTTTACTTTTGTCTAAGTTATTGTTTCTGTTCTTTACTTTCTCATAACTTAGTAGTAAAGCCTAATTGAATATAGTAATATTAAGAAGGATAAATTTTTAATTAGTCAAGACACGTTCATAATTAATTCAACCCCCCCTTCTTAATTATTCCGAGGCCACTTGATCCAACAAGTGGTATCAGAGGAGGTATCTTGAGAAAATTTTTACAACTTAAAGATTCATGGCCTCCTTAAATTCTCTGTTCCCCGAAGGAAACTCCATCCGTAGGCCACCTATCTTTAATGGTGAGGGTTACCACTATTGGAAAACCCGAATGCAAATCTTTATTGAAGCCATAGATTTAAACATTTGGGAAGCAATAGTAATAGGACCTTATCTACCCACCGTAGTAGATGCAAGCACAACAACAGAAAAACCTAGAGATAAATGGTCTGAAGAAGATAGAAGAAGAGTCCAATATAATCTTAAAGCCAAAAATATTATTACTTCTGCTCTAGAAATAGATGAATATTTTAGAGTTTCAAACTGTCTAAATGCAAAGGAGATGTGGGATACACTACAACTCACACATGAAGGAACCACTGATGTTAAGAGATCTAGGATTAATACATTGACCCATGAATATGAACTCTTTAGGATGAACACAAATGAGAACATCCAAAGCATGAAGAAAAGATTTACACACATAGTTAATCACCTTGCCTCCTTAGGAAAAACCTTTCCAAATGAAGATTTAATTAATAAAGTTTTGAGATGCTTAAGTAGGGAATGGCAGCCCAAGGTAACTGCCATTTCTAAAAGTTAAGATCTTTCTTCTATGTCTTGCCATTTTTTTTGGCAAACTGAAGGAACATGAAATGGAACTTCAACACCCCGACCAAAATGAAGAGACCGACAAAAGGAAAAGAAGCATAGCACTCAAAGCCTCCTCCTCAATACAAGAAGAAGAAGAAGAAAAATCTGATGATGAAGAGGACTTCTCACTTTTTGTGAAGAAGTTTCATAAAGTTGTCAAAAATAGACGAATGGAGAGACGCCATAACTTCAACAATGGGAAGAGATCTTAAGAAGGTTCCCCAACACTTAAATGCTATAAGTGTAATCAACCTAGTCACATAAAGGCACGCTGCCCCACAAATGAGTCATGTTCTGAGAAGAATAAGAAGAAAAGTCATGAAGAAAGAAGATCCAAGAAGGCGTATATTGCATGGGATGACAATGACTCATCCGATGGTTCGGAGAAGGAGATCAATCTTCTATCCAAGGACTATGAGAGCGATGAGAACATCTCTCAAGAAGATTAAGCAAAAAGCAAAAGTCTGACTTCCATCTTTGAAAAGCTAGGCACTTAAATAATGAAAAAGGTAACATCAAACCATTCTCTATTAAATTAAGTTGGTTGAAACTTTCTTTTCAATTAACTTCTTATATGATGACTAACAAAATTTTATTTGTTTGTCTTGATTGATTGCTATTATGAGTATGTGCTTATATGTTTGATTGAGTTATTTTCCTTCTCGAAGCATGAAGTTTATTATTAAAACAAATACTTGATAATTCCTACGGCTAGGAGACTCCAAGAAGATTGGGTCAGAGATATAGGAGAAGACCCTACGGTTCTCATGAGCCTTAGGGTAGATTTTGGGCTCGTAGGCTAAGTAGGAGCCCACTTATCTTTGTACATATTAGATTGGGATTTTATTATTTTTGGGCCTTGTATTTAGGGCTTCATAGTGTAGGGAGGGTACCCTAATAATATAGGATTTTTCAGCCCTTGTATTTTAGGGCACCTAGACTAGTTTTTGCATTAGGGGTAGTTTTGTAATTTCACATGCATTAAGTGCCATTTGATGTGTGTGTGTGTGTTGGGAGAGAAATTTAATTAAATTGGGAGAAGCCCAATTCAAATAAATTTTGGACCATCCTAAGGGGGAGGGGAGCATTTGCTTGCTACACCCTATTGCCACATCATATAGTCACACTTTGTGCATGTCCTTCATGCTTTACATGCCTCATGACACCTAAGCACACTTAGTGGAGAATCTTGGACTTGATCTTGGATTAGTGGGTTGAACCATATCTGAAGTTCACCAATCATAATTAGTGAAATTTTGGCTCCAAATTTGGATCCACAAATTCAAGTGAAATTTGAATAGAAATTCAAATTTCCCTCCAATTTTGTGTGACACTTAGGCTATAAATAGAGGCCTTGTGTGTGCATTTTTCAACTTTGATCATTTGAGAAATTAGACTTTAAAGTTCAGACCTCATTTGAGGCATAAATTCCCCCCCCCCCTCTCTCCCTCCACTCATCTTCTCCTACGTTCAAGCTCTTATCCATGACTTCCTATGGTGATGAGCTTGTTCTCGACTCATATTCTCCTTAAAGTGGCATCTCCAATCACCTTTCCTCCTTCTCCATGTTGCTGCCATTGATCATCAAGAATCAAAGGACTCCATTGATGAAGAAGATCCTAGGCCTACAAGCTTTACATGGAGCTACATCACAACCTCCGCAAAAACAAGAAAATAAGCTTGCCCAACAAATCAAAGGTGTAACCAACACCATTGCTAGCAGATTTTCCTATAAAGGGCAGTCCAATCAGTCCCGTAAGCATCACCTCCATACCATTTGGGACATTGACATCAATTGTGTTGATGCACCATCACCACGAAGTCTCCTTCCCATCATATTTACAAATAGAGACTTCAAGGGCATCAACCCTATCAACCAGGACAACCCCATGGTTATCGCCATCATAATTGCCAACTTCATAGTGTCCAAGGTCCTCATTGACCAAGGTAGCTCCATGGACATACTATACTAGAAGACATTCTAGAGGCTCGAAGTCTCATTTGATATAGTCCAGCCACACTCTGGACCACTCCTCGGCTTTGCTGGAGAAAAAGTTGAGACCAAAGGCTACATCGACCTAATGACTACCTTCGATCAAGGCTAACTCTCAAGGAGCTTCATAGTCAGGTATTTAATTGTTGATGCAAATACCTCCTACTTTGCTTTGATTGGCAATAAAATGCTGAACAAAATTGGAGCCATAGTCTCCACATTGCATCTTAAGATGAAATTCTCAACCTTGAAGAGAGGGATCGTGACTATCAAGGTAGATCAATGATAGGCCCAAAAGTGCTATGCTGAAAGCCTAAATGTGGCACCTTATCCTCCCACAAGGGATCCCAGTTGGCCTCACTCCACAGTGGTTGGTGGCACTCAAGTCATGAGCGTTGACGAAGGGTCTCTAGTCTGAGCCCTGACTGTCTACCAAGCAAGTCTGGACAACGTATTCAATGTAGATCTGCGGGATGACACTGTTGATAAAGGCCCAAAGCCTATTGAAGAACTTTTCAAACTGTAACTCGAACACAAACCCGGGCAGTGTACACAACTTAGTAAGTACCTCACCAACCACAAGCACAAATGCATAGATGAATTTCTACACAGGAACACAGACCTATTTATGTGGTAGCCATCTGACATGTCAAGCGTCCACCCTAACATTATATGCCTCAAGCTGGCCATCTATTGCAAGCAAAACCCATGTCACAAAAGAAGAGGAAGATGTAAGAAGAGCGACACAAAGTAGTCAGGGAGGAGGTGGACAAGCTCCTTAAGGCCCAATTAATCAAAGAAGTTAGGTACTTTACTTGGCTTGCCAACATCGTCATGGTCAAAAATCAACAGGGCATGCCCCAAGGATACATATCCTTTGCCCAGCATCGACAAGCTAGTTGATGGAGCGTCTGAGTTCCAAGTACTACGCTTCCTGGATGCCTACTCAGGATATAATCAAATCCAAATGCACACCCTGGATGAAGAGAAAACGACATTCATCATTGAGGATGCTATCTTCTGCTGTAGGGTCATGCCCTTTAGCCTAAAAAATGCAAGTGCCACATACCAAAGACTAATGGACCGAATCTTTAAATAGTAGATCAGAAAAAATGTCAAGGTATACTTGGATGACATGGTCATTAAGTCTCAAAGCATAGATCAACATGTAGCAAACTTGGAAGAGGTATTCAGAGAAATCCATAAGTATGGCTTGCGCCTTAGCTAGAAAAAAATGCACTTTCAAGGTCGACGGAAACAAGTTCCTGGGTTTCATGATCACACATAGGGGAATTGAAGTCAAACCCGACGAATGCACAATCATACTGGAGATGTATAGTCCTACCAACATCCAGGAAGTCTAGAAGTTGAATGGTAGACTAGCATCGTTGTCCAGGTTCCTCCCCAAGCTTGCCTGTCGCAACCTACCCTTCGGCGGGAGGGCGACGCGAGACTCGCGGGAGGCGTGTTCCACGAAAGGAATACGCGCGGAGTCGCCACCAACATTTATTTGAGGAAAACGTCAGAAAAACCGGAAAAGACGCGATCTACGAACTTTTAAGTGAAAGGCTCGGGAGTTGTATTTACGCACGGGGAAGGTATTAGCACCCCACACGTCCGTCCCAAGGGATGACAGCTTTTAATCGAATGTGCAAACATGACTTTGATTTTTTATGTTCCCTTTTTATGTCTTTATATCCTTTATACCCTTTTTATATTTTTACTTTTTTTGTGGTCGACAAGGGTGTTTCCCTTTGCTCCTACGTATTCCTCAATTGCGATGAGGGGATCAGACCTACGTAGTTCTTTCTTATCAAGTGATTTCTTTTTTACTTAAGAGGTGATCATTTTAAGGCGTTGGACCTTGAAAATGATCCATTTTACTTAGTAAGAAATTGAAATGACAAACTTCAAAAACCTATTTTTATGGACGAGCTTGACTAGGCGAGTTGATTTTAGCCTTAGTTTCACCTTAGTTATTAGTCAATTCGATTAAGAATGAGACATCCCAAAGAGAAAACGTCCAATTGATTTTTCGCTTTATTTTACTAAAAGGTATTTTTTATTATTATATTATTATTTTACCTCTTTTTGATTTCCAACGTGGTTACGGCACGACCGAACGGTCGGAATTCATTTTAACCGAAGTTAACGGATAATACAATTCAAACGATCGGTGGAAATTTATTTTATTTTTAGGTTAAGCGAGAAATGACTTAAATAAAATGGCTTAAGCACGTCAAAAGGGGGTATAAAAAGTAAATAAAACGAGAATAAAAATACACAAAACACAATGTGGACCACCACGGGTACATAGAATGAATCGAAAAGCTTGGTTTGAGGTACTTACCCGTTGAAGACTGAAGAACGATGAAGAATGGATGAAGAACGTCGAAGAACGGTCGCAACCTTCGCGAAATTTCTTACGGAAACGTTTCGGAAGCGCCTCGGCTTAGATTTTCTTCACGGAAACAATTTTTCCAAGCAAATTCGAAAGAGAGAGAAGTGCCTAAGGGGCTGAACCCTTTTTCACTTCACTTCTCCCCCTATTTATAGAAAATTGGGGGAGAAGCTTGCCACCCAGCTCGCCCAGGCGAGCAGGGTTGCTTCCTCCAGAAGCAACAGCCTTCTGGAGGAATCTTCTGGAGGTCCCAAGTGGGCCTGGTTGCTATTTGCACCCCCATTTTTACTAAGTACACCCCCTTTGCCTTTTTTTGGTGATTCCCCTTCGAAGAGGTATCATCCCCTTCGAAGAACATACTGCAGCAGTAGGGACTACTAGCAACAATATGTTTTCAAAGAGAAAAACTCTAGATGAGGGTTCACTGCAATCAAGCAAGTCGGAGACCTAGCATGATCACATATTCACCTACACTCCTTATGTTCCCACGAACCCGGGTATAGGGCCCTTTTTCAACTCACCGTGTGTGCAAATAGTGTTGGTGTTTGTGTCCATCAAATGAATAAATATTTACCTCATGCATACATTTTAAAAAGCACTAAAAGCAACAAAGAGTTTATATTCATAAGAACATAAAAAATAAAGGGAACCCAACAAAGGAGAAAGTCATGATAAAACATTGCACAAGATTAAACGGCCTAACTCTCTAAAAATAGTCCCCAGTGGAGTCGCCAATTGTCGCAACCTACCTTTCGGCGGGAGGGCGACGCGAGACTCGCGGGAGGCGTGTTCCACGAAAGGAATACGCGTGGAGTCGCCACCAACGTTTATTTGAGGAAAACGTCGGAAAAACCGGAAAAGACGCGATCTACGAACTTTTAAGTGAAAGGCTCGGGAGTTGTATTTACACACGGGGAAGGTATTAGCACCCCACACGTCCGTCCCAAGGGACGGCAGCTTTTAATCGAATGTGCAAACATGACTTTGATTTTTTATGTTCCCTTTTTATGTCTTTATATCCTTTATACCCTTTTTATATTTTTACTTTTGTGGTCGACAGAGGTGTTTCCCTTTGCTCCTACGTATTCCTCAATTGCGATGAGGGAATCAGACCTACGTAGTTTTTTCTTATCAAGTGATTTCTTTTTTACTTAAGAGGTGATCATTTTAAGGCGTTGGACCTTGAAAATGATCCATTTTACTTAGTAAGAAATTGAAATGACAAACTTCAAAAACCTATTTTTATGGACGAGCTTGACTAGGCGAGTTGATTTTAGCCTTAGTTTCACCTTAGTTATTAGTCAATTCGATTAAGAATGAGACATCCCAAAGAGAAAACGTCCAATTGATTTTTCGCTTTATTTTACTAAAAGGTATTTTTTATTATTATATTATTATTTTACCTCTTTTTGATTCCCAACGTGGTTACGGCACGACCGAACGGTCGGAATTCATTTTAACCGAAGTTAACGGATAATACAATTCAAACGATCGGTGGAAATTTATTTTATTTTTTGGTTAAGCGAGAAATGACTTAACTAAAATGGCTTAAGCACATCAAAATGGGGTATAAAAAGTAAATAAAACGAGAATAAAAATACACAAAACACAATGTGGACCACCACGGGTACATAGAATGAATCGAAAAGCTTGGTTTGAGGTACTTACCCGTTGAAGACTGAAGAACGATGAAGAACGGATGAAGAACGTCGAAGAACGGTCGAAACCTTCGCGAAATTCCTTACGGAAACGTTTCGGAAGCGCCTCGGCTCAGATTTTCTTCACGGAAACAATTTTTCCAAGCAAATTCGAAAGAGAGAGAAGTGCCTAAGGGGCTGAACCCTTTTTCACTTCACTTCTCCCCCTATTTATAGAAAATTGAGGGAGAAGCTTGCCACCCAGCTCGCCCAGGCGAGCAGGGTTGCTTCCTCCAGAAGCAACAGCCTTCTGGAGGAATCTTCTGGAGGGCCCAAGTGGGCCTGGTTGCTATTTGCACCCCCATTTTTACTAAGTACACCCCCCTTGCCTTTTTTTGGTGATTCTTTTTTCGTAAAGTTACGGAAACTTACGAATTTCGTAACGATACTTGTTTTCTTTCTGTAATGTCACGGAACCTTGTGGATTACATAATCATCCCCTTTTTGACTTACGGAATGTTACGGAAGCTCACTAATTGCGCAACGATGCTTCCATTTGATTTCCGGTGTGTCACAGAACCTTACGGGTTGTGCATCAATATTTTCTTTTGTTTTCCGGCATGTCCCGGAATTTCACAAATTGCCTAATGATGGGTGCCAAGCACCTCACAAGGACCAAACAAAAGTCGCATGTCATCAAGCAAAGGTCCCCGGACGAAATTAGGGTATGACATTGCCGAAAAAGCAAAGCCATTCTACAAGCTACTCAGGAAAACTGAGCCTTTCCTATGGGGTGAAGAATAGGAGCAATCCTTCTTGGCTTTCAAGAAAACCATTGCCACACCGTTAGTCCTAAGTCGACCTAGGCCAAGAGTACCCCTACTCCTATACCTCTTAGTAGCTGGAAAAGTCGTTAGCTCAACCCCCGTATAGGAGGAAGGGAAGCACCAGCTTCCTATCTACTTCACCAACCACATCCTTCAAGATATCGAGTAGTGGAACTAAATGATCTAGAAGGTAGCACTAACACTTATTACCTCTGCCTGACACCTCGGCTATACTTTCAAAGTTACCAAGTGGTATTGATCGAGGTCGTACCCGAATCAAATAAACATTAAAAATGCAGTATCTAAGAAGTGATCGTAGGTCGTCTCCCAACGAGCAATGGTCAACCAAACGTTCATAATAGATAATAGTGAAACAATGATGAATTGGGGGGGGGGTTGTTTGTTTTTGTAAATTAAACAGCAAGCAAATTCGAATTAAAGAAATAACAGAATTAAAACATGTTGTTTCCCCTTGATTCATAAGCAAGTCTCTTATCCTAGGTTATGAGGATTTATTCCTAACCAGTTCAACCACTTAATCCAACCCTAAATTTAATTACTAAGCGAAATTTAACATAGGGCTATCATTATGTGTTTAAGCAACATATACACCAATTAATCATTAACGAAACTGATCATTAAGCATGAACGTAAATTAAGCGCATAGACAATTAATCAAGCACTAAACATGCATGGATTAATAGCAACAAATACAGAGTAATTGGTGAAGAGGAAAAACTGATCAGAATTCAACAGTAATAACAAAACCTCAAAGAGAGCTGTGCTTGATCCTCAAGAGAAAACAACGCTGGAGACTTAGTCTTCCATTAATCAGTAGAAACGAAGTTGTAGATTGAAGTAGAAACGAAATTGCAGAAAATAAATTTTATTCTACGTGAACAGTACGCATGAACAGTAAAAAATGGAATTCTAAAACTCTAAAATTATTCTCCTCTCTAAAAACTCCATAAACTAAAACCTTGGTGTTGTTATATAGGTCCTCAGCCCCAAAGCTTACAAATCTGAAATTCTGATACCAATGACAGATGTCGTACCGGATATCACGACATCACGCTTCAGAACATGCAGATTATATTTGACAGTATGAACAGATTAAACAAGTAAATAACACAAGAGAATTGTTAACCCAGTTCGGTGCAACGTCACCTACATCTGGGGGCTACCAAGCCAGGGAGGAAATCCACTAAAATAGTGTTAGTTCGAAGATCTAACAGCCACTGTTTACAACCTTCTCACCTAACCACTACCCATGCAATCTCTACCTAAGAGCCACTCTTAGATATGAGAACCCCTCTCACTCCCTCTCAATCACTCTCCCGTGTTTACAAATAAATCAAAGACACACCAGAGATTGCTCTCTGAACAATAGAGATCAACTCTACACACTCAGGTCCAACACTTGATGTTAGGGTAACATCAAGGTGGCTCACAAAACACTCAAGTCCCAAAACTCACAAAATAACTCTTCAATCTCGGACTTGGTAGAAAACTCGTGCAACCTTCATGTTTATATAGCAGTGTGCGTATCTGGGCTGCAACAACTTGCGCTGGATAAGATCTATCATTCTCCTGAAAATCTGCACTTAAAGATCTAAAAGATAAAGTTTGATCTTTTAGTTTTTATCTTTAATCTTTAATCCCTGAACGAACTATACAAGTTTGTAATTCGAACTTTAATTATCTTTTAATTCGTTCCTAAAGATAGATCGCCTAATCTGTTGCTGACTGCACATTAATCTGTTAAAGATATAACAGATTTATGTGTCCAGTATTTTCGGGCAGGATGTCCTGGACATTGTATCCGACATCGTGGATCCTGCAGCTTCAATTCTTCATTTGACATTTTATCTTGCCTTGTGCATTGTGCAACCCGATCTGATTCCTTGACATAATGTTAGACATCATGTGCAGCAACTCCAGCTTTCCTTCATTGTCTAAGTGCTTATGTTTTAACAAAATTTTAGCCAATCTTTTAAAACTCAGTAAAGCTAAGCACTAACAATCTCCCCCTTTGGAAAATTTTGTCTAAAACATACTTAGACACTTCCTGAGCAGGTACGAGCAGTTATGCAAGTGGGATCAGCAACTTTCATTATCAGAGTAATCAAGCACAGCGGTATCTGTAGTGGCGACAGCAAAATTCTGCAAGTTGCAAGTCGTTTCCAGGATGTCAAGACATCTCACGTGACATCAGCTTTCTGCTCCCCCTGTCTCCATGCTCCTACTGCTGTGAAGCAGTTCACTGCGGCATCTTCTATCAGCTACTAGTTTTAGTAGCTTGCAGCAATACTACTCCCCCTCAAAATCATAAACTACTCCCCCTCAAAATCATAAATCATTATAATATCATGCATAATATAATATCCTACTACTCCCCCTTTTTAGACAGAATTTGGCAAAAGTAGAATGCATGAAATTAATGTGCAAATATTACAGACCAATAACTAGTAAAAGTAAAAGCAAAAATAAAGGTCTGATGGTCATGGGGTGGCATCAGAATCATCATCATCTGATTCTGTATCCTCTGCTGCATCTTCTTCTTCCTCAGCTGCTTCTTCTTCTTCCCCAGCTGCTTCTCCATCATCAATGCCACTGTCTGAGAGTCTTTTGATCAGGCGTTCCAGCTCCATTTTCTTCTCTGTGGTGGCTTTGATGGTTGCCTCCAGCACCTTGCATGTGTCCTTGAGTTCAGCAATCAAAGCATCCTTGGTCACAGCACCTGAAGCAGCAGCTTTCCCTGATGTCGAGACAATGTCTGGGACATGTGTCCCCTCAAACAGTTTGTAATGCAGGGATAGAGCAGATTCTCTCTTCTTCACAGAGTCAATGTTGTTTAAAATATTGGGATGTTGACTCAACATAATGCCACACAATACAGTTGGGAAGGCAATGGGTAATTTGACAGCAAAAGATTCTGAATGCTTAACAGTTTGATCAAAAATATAGTTTCCAAAATTAAATTTGGACTTGGTTCCAACAGCATACAGAAATTTACCCAAACCTGTGGCAACAGTGGAAGTATGATTGGTGGGTACCCAGTTTGCAGTGCCAATCCTATGCAGGATTGCATACTTCACACTTAGCTTCCCTGCAGAAAGCTTCCCTTTCTTTGGCCAATGCTGGACTTGTTTGGAAGTGATTTCCTTGGCAATTTGATGCTCAGAAACAGCAATATCCACCACTCCTTCAGTTGGTCTGCCCAGGTATTTGTTGATTACAGCAGGGGAGAATCTAATACCTTTTCCTCTGACAAACACTGTCTGATACTCATCACTCTTTCTGTTTGTTATGTCAGAGGGAATGTTGACAATGAATTCCCTGACTAGACTTTCATAACAATCTCCCAACTTGGTGACTGTTTTCAGCAGTCCAGCAGCCTTGATGAGGTCCATGATCTCCTTGCAATCCAAGGCATCTCTTCCCAATTCTCTTTCTAAAGCAAGTCTGCGTTGATATACAAATTTCCACCTTTCAACATTGCCAATGGAGTGGAATGAAATGTTGTCCAATGGGGCATCAGGGACATTTCCAGGCACCTTTTTCCCTGATTTCTTCACTCTCTTGATGTCGGGAACATCTAGTTCGACATCATCATCAGAATCAGATGAGGAAATTTCTTTCCTCTTCTTGGAAGGGATTGCAACTTTGCTCCATCTGGATGTGGTAGGAGTGATTGGTGTGCTCTTCTTCTGTGCAATAGTTTTGATTCGTCCAGACCTAGTGATGGGGGTTTTTCCCTTTCTGCTTTGTAATCTTTCTGCAATGCCAGGTGCCAACTGTTTGGCAATGGGTTCCTCATCAGATTCTACTTCTTCTAGGTCAATGAGGTCACCTGGAGCAGGTTCTGGTGCCCTTGGTGCAGGGGTCTCCTCTGTGGCTTGATCCTCTTCCTCTGTTGATTTCTCTTTACTGGATGAAGAGAGGACTTCAGCATTTGGGGTGGAAGATGTTGGAACATCTTTATCAGCATCAGGGACAGAAGCATTTTTCAAAATGCTACTCACAATACTGCGGATCTTCTTATCCATCTCCGTGTCTACTTCCCTAGGACTTGTTGCAAGGCTAGGGTTTTCAGAAATCTTCACTCCCTGTTGTCTTTTGGGGACCAGTTTCTCAGGAACAGGGGCTGGACCAGGAATCATTTGTATGGGTTGGATATTGAATTCAGGTTGTTCCTAGTTTGATGGTGCTTCGGTGGATGATGGAGGTGATGGTACAGAGGGTGAAACAGGAGATGAAGTTTCTTTTGGTGAGGTAGCCATGGAGAAGCAGAGCTTTTGAAATGGTTTCGTGAATATCTGAGAGGTGTTGGGGAATGAAAACGAGATTACCACGAAAATGTAAGTTTGAATGAGGAATGTAGGGGGACGGAGTTTGAATTTGTTTTGGCTCAGTAGTGAACGTGCTATTAATGTTGAGTGAGACGTTTGAGCACGTTCAGATAGAAGTAGCTGCTATAATTCCTCTAGCAGACAAATGCCCAGCTTGCCCCTCAGTTTTTCAAACTGATTTGCATCCAATGCCTTTGTGAAAATATCTGCTACTTGTTCCTCTGTGGCAACATGCTCTAGTGTGATAACTTTATCATCAACAAGATCTCTAATATAGTGATGTCTAATGTCAATGTGCTTGGTTCTGCTGTGTTGAACAGGATTTTTAGAGATATTAATAGCACTCATGTTGTCACAGTACAATGTCATGACATCTTGTTCGACATTGTACTCCTTCAGCATCTGCTTCATCCAAACTAGTTGTGAACAGCTGCTTCCTGCTGCAATATACTCTGCTTCAGCAGTAGATAGGGACACACAGTTCTGCTTCTTGCTGAACCATGAAATAAGATTGGTTCCCAAATAGAAACATCCACCATAAGTGCTTTTTCTGTCATCTGCACTTCCAGCCCAATCAGCATCACAATACCCAACCAGCATTGAATCTGAACAATGACAGTACATAATCCCATAGTCACTGGTGCCATTTACATATTTCAGAATTCTCTTTACTTGATTCAAGTGACTTATCTTGGGATTGGCTTGATATCTTGCACAAACACCTACTGCAAAGGTGATGTCAGGTCTGCTTGCTGTTAAATATAGTAAGCTCCCAATCATGCTTCTGTACAAACTTTGATCAACACTGGTGCCAGCTTCATCCTTTGACAGCTTCAAGTGAGTAGGTGCAGGTGTTCTTTTATGGCTGGCATTTTCCATCCCAAACTTCTTGACAATGTTCTTTGCATACTTGCTTTGTGAGAGGAATATGGAGTCTTCCATCTGCTTCACTTGGAGTCCCAGAAAATAAGTCAGCTCTCCAACAAGACTCATCTCAAATTCAGATTGCATCTGTTGGACAAAATGTCGAAGCATCTCATTCGACATCCCTCCAAACACAATGTCATCAACATATATCTGTGCTATCATCAAGTTTTCAGCATCTTGTTTGACAAAGAGAGTCTTGTCAATTCCTCCCTTCCTATACCCTTGTTGAGTAAGGAACTCTGTTAGCCTTTCATACCAAGCTCTTGGAGCTTGCTTCAATCCATAGAGAGCCTTCTTGAGCCTGTATACATGATCTGGATGAGTTGGATCTACTATAATCAGCTCCTTGGGGTGCATCTTCTGGATTCTAATGAAGGGACTCTTGTCAGGTTGATTGATGTTTGGTTCATCTGTAGCAGAATCAGAGTTTTCTGCATTTTCTGCACTTTTAGCTGTATCTGCTACATTGTCTTCCGATGTTCTGACATCTTCTTCGACATCCTTCTTTCTTGCTGGAGTTAGATCATCAACAACCACATTGATGGATTCCATCACAGTTCTGGTTCTGGAATTGAATACTCTATATGCTCTGCTGTTTGTAGAGTATCCCAAGAATATTCCTGCATCACTCTTGGGATCCATCTTTCTCCTTTGCTCTCTATCTGCCAAAATGTAACATGGACTTCCAAAGATGTGGAAGTGCTTGACAGTTGGCTTCCTCCCTTTCCAGATTTCATACAGTGTGGTTGGAGTCCCTCTTCTAAGTGTGACTCTGTTGTGGATATAGCATGCTGTGTTCATGGCTTCAGCCCAGAGATTATAGGGAAGTTCTTTGGCATGAAGCATGACCCTAGCAGCTTCTTGCAAAGTCCTGTTTTTCCTTTCAACTACGCCATTTTGTTGTGGTGTAATGGCTGCAGAGAACTCATGAGTGATGCCTTCAGATGTGCAGAATTCAGTAAACTTGCTGTTTTCAAACTCTCTACCATGGTCACTCCTAATTCTCTTGATGACACAGTCTTTTTCTCTTTGAAGTCTTAGACTCAACTCTTTGAATACTTCAAAGGTGTCTGATTTCTCTCTGATAAAGTTGACCCAGGTAAATCTGGAGAAATCATCCACAACAACATAGGCATACCTCTTTCCTCCAAGGCTTTCAACTTGCATAGGCCCCATCAAGTCCATGTGAAGTAGTTCCAGCACCATGGAAGTGGTCTGATGTTGAAGCTTCTGGTGGGACATCTTGACTTGCTTTCCAATCTGACATTCACCACAGATTCTGCCTTCTTCTATTTTCAGATTGGGAATGCCTCTAACAGCACCTTTGTCAATGATTTTCTTCATGCCTCTTAAGTGCAGATGTCCAAATCTTTGATGCCATATTTTGACTTCATCTTCTTTGGAGGATAGACATGTGGAGGAGTAACTGGTTTCTTGAGGTGTCCATAGGTAACAGTTGTCCTTTGATCTGCTGCCCTTCATTAGAACTTCACTCTTCTCATTTGTCACCAAGCATTCTGACTTTGTGAAGTTTACATTGAATCCTTCATCACACAACTGACTGATGCTGATCAAGTTCGCAGTCAGTCCCTTCACCAGCAGTACTTTGTTCAGACTAGGAAGTCCATCATGGACTAGCTTTCCCATTCCAGTGATCTTTCCTTTAGAGCCATCTCCAAATGTCACATAGCTAGTGGAGCAAGGTTCAATGTTCACCAGGAATTCTTTAACTCCTGTCATGTGTCTGGAACAGCCGCTATCTAGGTACCAATCTTCCTTAGCTGATGCTCTAAGTGAAGTATGAACAACAAGACTAACAATCTTGCGTTTTGGAACCCACATCATCTTCCTTCCGCTGCTGCTACTTTGAGTTCCATGATGTGGATGGCCATGTAGATGATAGCAAAAGGGCTTTATGTGACCATACTTGCCACAGTAGTGACACCTCCACTTCTTTCTTTTGCTCTTTTTCTGCTGCGTTCCATGATGTCGAGACCGATGTTGTGACATCGTGGCTCCAGTGCTGTTTTTGGCAGGAACAAATTCTGTCATGGTTATTCTGCAAGCAGATTTATGATTAAACCCAAGTCCTCTCTGGTTTCCAACATTCTTCCCAAGCTGTAGCACCTCATCAAGCATATCTGAGCCTTTATTCAGCATCTTTATTGATTTTGTCATGTTTTCCAGTTTAGAGTTTAGAAAACCAACTTCTCCTTTAAGCTCAGAGATCTCCTCTTCATGTGCCTCCTTCTCAGCCTCCAGATTTGCAATGACCTTCTTCAGTTGTGCTTCTTGCTGAAGAATCTTCTCACTTTTGATGCATAGTTTTCTATAGGATATAGCAAGCTCATCAAAAGTGATTTCAATATCACTTGAATCTTCATCAGATTCAAATCTCCCAGTGAGTGCATTCACATCTCTGTCAGAATCACTTTCTTGTTCACTCTCTGTATCATCAGACCGACATACAGAAAGTCCTTTCCTCTGCTTCTTGAGATGGGTGGGACATTCAGCTTTGATGTGCCCATAGCCTTCACACCCATGGCATTGAATTCCTTTGCTGTGACTGGGCTTTTCATCTGACTTTTTGTGGTATTCACTACCTTTCCTGATGTCGAAAGGGATGTTCCGGACATGTGGTTTCTGCCTCCTGTCCATTCTGTTCAGCACTTTGTTGAACTGTTTTCCAAGGAGCACAACTGCGTTAGTCAGACCTTCATCAGTATCCAGGTCATACTCATCTTCTTCTCCTTCATCATTGGACACGAACGCCAGGTTCTTGCTCTTCTTTCCAGTCCTATCCGAGAGTCCTAGCTCAAAGGTTTGAAGGGAACCAATGAGTTCATCTACTCTCATGTTGCAAATGTCTTGGGCCTCCTCTATTGCAGTGACTTTCATGTCAAATCTATTAGGCAAAGATCTGAGGATCTTTCTCACCAGCTTTTCATCTGTCATCCTTTCTCCCAAGGCAGTGCAAGCATTGGCAATTTCAAGAATGTTCATGTGGAAGTCATGAATACACTCTTCCTCCTTCATCTTCAGATTTTCGAATTTTGTAGCCAATAGTTGCAATCTGGACATCTTCACTTTGGAGGTTCCTTCATGAGTGGTTTTCAGGATCTCCCATGCATCCTTGGCCACTGTGCATGTGTTGATCAGTCTGAAGATATTCTTGTCAACTCCATTGAATAGGGCATTCAAGGCTTTGGAGTTTCCAAGTGCCAATTCGTCTTCTTCTTTTGTCCAGTCTTCTTCTGGCTTCAATTCATTAGTGGGCTTTCCTTCTGTGTCCAACATCTTGGGATGTTCCCAGCCTTTGATGACAGCTTTCCAGGTTCTGCTATCCAGTGATTTGAGGAAGGCCACCATCCTTGCTTTCCAGTATTCATAGTTGGTTCCATCCAGAATTGGTGGTCTGTTCACTGGTCCTCCTTCTTTCTCCATGTTCATCAGAATTTATCTCCCTAGATCTCACTCAGTGATTTAGAGTGCCTGCTCTGATACCAATTGAAATTCTGATACCAATGACAGATGTCGTACCGGATGTCACGACATCATGCTTCAGAACATGCAGATTATATTTGACAGTATGAACAGATTAAACAAGTAAATAACACAAGAGAATTGTTAACACAGTTCGGTGCAACGTCACCTACATCTGGGGGCTACCAAGCCAGGGAGGAAATCCACTAAAATAGTGTTAGTTCGAAGATCTAACAGCCACTGTTTACAACCTTCTCACCTAACCACTACCCATGCAATCTCTACCTAAGAGCCACTCTTAGATATGAGAACCCCTCTCACTCCCTCTCAATCACTCACCCGTGTTTACAAACAAATCAAAGACACACCAGAGATTGCTCTCTGAACAATAGAGATCAACTCTACACACTCAGGTCCAACACTTGATGTTAGGGTAACATCAAGGTGGCTCACAAAACACTCAAGTCCCAAAACTCACAAAATAACTCTTCAATCTCGGACTTGGTAGAAAACTCGTGCAGCCTTCATGTTTATATAGCAGTGTGCGTATCTGGGCTGCAACAACTTGCGCTGGATAAGATCTATCATTCTCCTGAAAATCTGCACTTAAAGATCTAAAAGATAAAGTTTGATCTTTTAGTTTTTATCTTTAATCTTTAATCCCTGAACGAACTATACAAGTTTGTAATTCGAACTTTAATTATCTTTTAATTCGTTCCTAAAGATAGATCGCCTAATCTGTTGCTGACTGCACATTAATCTATTAAAGATATAACAGATTTATGTGTCCAGTATTTTCGGGCAGGATGTCCTGGACATTGTATCCGACATCGTGGATCCTGCAGCTTCAATTCTTCATTTGACATTTTATCTTGCCTTGTGCATTGTGCAACCCGATCTGATTCCTTGACATAATGTTAGACATCATGTGCAGCAACTCCAGCTTTCCTTCATTGTCTAAGTGCTTATGTTTTAACAAAATTTTAGCCAATCTTTTAAAACTCAGTAAAGCTAAGCACTAACAAAATCTATTTTAAGTCCAAGCCCATAAACGAAATAAAATAGAATCTGGACAAGATAAGATAAGATTGGATGAAATAAAATTTGGACGAAATAAAATCTAGATGAAATAAAATCTGGATAAGATAAGATTTGATAAAATAAAATTGTCTACTCTCTTCAAGTCCAAGCCCAATTCTAGATTCAAGCCCAATTGCTTATAATTCTCCTGAAATTAAATTAAAAACACAAAATTAGTCAAGTAGGCCCAAATGATAAAATTGCCTAATAAATTTGACAATTAAGGATAATCAGTAATTAAAATGGTGACAAAAAGGTTAAGAAATAGGAGAAAATAATGACACATCAAATCCCCCCACACTTAGCCTTTTGCACTCCTGGGCAAAATCAAAAAGCAAAGCAAGGAACAAATCCATAGACATTAAAGAGAAACAAACAAACACAAAAACAATTAGATATTTATCAATGAATCTCAAGGAATGAAAGGAATGGGTAACATCCAACACATAGAGAGTTAAAGAATCAAGGCAATCATGAAAATCATCCAAGCATCTCAAACATGGCAAGATAGTCAATCAGCTCAAGAATGAAAAGTGATAAAGCCTCATAAGATATGCACTCTATCTCTCAAGTGTCTAGGCTACTGTTTACTCTCAGAGCACCCATGAAAACAAACACCACATAGACTTGGCAAGACTCTAAAATTGACAACCACACCACAAACATATGCATCTGAGGATCAAAAGGTCTTTTAAGGTTGTAATGGGGCCAAGGAAAAGGTAGAGGAAAGTATGGGATAAGTAGCTAAAAGCCAAAGGAATAGAGGAGCAATGAGGAATAAGTGAGAACTAAGAAAAAGTAGTAAACCCCAAAACCAAAATTAAAATTAAGCATAAAAAGTAAACCCAAAACAAAGTCAACCAAGTCCTCAAACCAATCCAAGTCTTCAAACCAAGACCTCATGTATTCAACTTCATTCTTTTTTTTTTCCTTTTTGTTTTTTTTAACGTGAACAATAGCTATTGAAAGCATTTGAAAAATAAAGCAACAATTAGGCAATATATGTATATACATCAAGCATGGCCAAAATACATCATCAAGCATGGCCAACAAAAACATATCATCCAATGAAACATACCCCCCCACACTTATTCCCAAAACAATTCCAAAGCTCCAAAATTCCTTAAGGGTAGGGTGAGATCATGGTTTTTCACTTAAGGCTTGTAATGAGCTTCAAAACAAAGAAAGGGGAACATAGGCTTAAAGGGGCTATCAAAGGAATTAATTCAAGGTAGGCTCATTTGGCTAGAGGCTTATAAGAACAAAATGCCTAAATCATCTCCCAACATGCATGTGAAGCAAGAAGTATCAACAAGAGTCAAACCAAGGCTATTGTGCAAGCAATCAATGGGGCAAAACACACCGAATAAAATAGATGATGATGGCTCAAATTCTCACCAAGGGTAAATCTATCACTTTCAATTCGAACTTTCAAAACTAACTTGACATGTAGAGAAAAACAAGGATTTCAATTCACAAAATTCCAAGAAACTCCTATTTCAAAAACAATTACCCATTACCTATACATAACCCAAAAATCAAAGAGAAACATGCAATGTTGTACACAAAACATAAAGAGAAACATGCAATGTTGTACACAAAACATAAAACCAAAATAACAAAATTAACCTAGAAAACCTAACAAAATTAAACTAGAAAACCCCAAATAAAGAACAATCTCCCCCCCCCCAACACACTTAAACAACACATTGTCCTCAATGTAGCACAATCATAAGATCAAGAGCAATCAAAACAATCAATAAATTTGGACAAGTGCAATAAAAGTAAAGAAGGAGATAGAAAAAGAAAAAAAGAAAACTCCCTAAGTCATGGCAGAAGAGAAGTAGGGTGAAGTAAGGAGGTCTCCTCCACCACTACATCCACTAAGGAGGGATTTGTGAGGAATGGTTTCAGCCGGTGTCCATTGACCTTGAAGCTCTTATCTGTGGATTCACTTTTGATCTCAACTGTACCTTAAGGAAAAACATTAGTCACCAAAAAAGGACCAATCCAGTTTGACCTCAACTTACCACTCATGAGTCCGAGCCTAGAGTTATACAATAAAACTTTTTGTCCAACCACGAAGTCCTTCTTAGCTATCAAGCTGTCATGGAACTTCTTGGTCTTCTCCTTGTAGAATTTGGAATTCTCATAGACTTCAAAATGAATCTCATTTAGCTCACTTAGTTGCAACTTCCTTTCCTCTTCATCCTGATCCATAGAGAAGTTGCAGGTCTTTACAGCCCAGTAGGCTCTGTGCTCTATCTCTACAGGAAGATGACATGTCTTGCCAAAGACAACCCGATAAGGAGACATTCCTATGGGTGTTTTGTAGGCAGTCCTATGCGCCCAAAGAGCATCATCTAGCTTGGTGCTCCAATCTTTTTTGTTCGGCTGCTCAATCTTCTCCAAGATCCTTTTTATCTCCCTGTTTGAAATCTCAGCCTGCCCATTAGTTTGGGGGTGGTAAGGTGTGGAAATTTTGTGCACAACCCCATACTTTTTGAGCAAGGCTTACATGGATCTATTACAAAAATGGGTGCCTTGATCACTAACGATGGCTCTAGGGACTCCAAACCTGCAAAACAGATTAGATCTAACAAAATCAACAACAACCTTAGCATCGTTAGTTCTGGTGGGTTTGGCTTCCACCCATTTTGAAACATAATCAACAACAAGGAGAATATAAACAAAACCAAAAGAGATAGGGAAAGACCCCATAAAATCTATACCCCAGACATCAAACACCTCACAGAATAACACGGGTTGTTGAGGCATTTGCTGTCTCCATGAAAGTGGGCCGCCTGCTCTCTAACAAGGCTCACAAGTGCTACAGATTCTCCATGCATCCTTGAAGATGGTGGGCCAATAGAAACCACAGTCAAGCACTTTGCGAGCTATCCTCTGTATGCCAAGATGGCCACCTGGTGCGGAAGAATGACAGAATTGCAGGACTGAGTCAATCTCATGGTCTGGAATGCATCTCCTAATAACCTGGTCACTACTCAACTTCCACAAATAGGGGTCATCCCAAATATAATGCTTAGCATCGCTCTTAATTTTATCAGTTTGAGATTTAGATGCTAAGGGAGGAAAAACAAAAGCAACCAAATAATTCACAATATTAGCAAACCAAGGAGTGGGGAAGGAATCAGAAATACTATACAGAATGTACAAATGGTCATCCGAAAAATCATCCCCAAAGGTTTTGAAATTACCTTTTTCATGATTTAGATGTCTAGATCTTCAAAGATGAGGATCATATTTTTTCTCTTTGTTTATCCAAATCAAACTCTTGGAGCTAAAGTATCCACCTGATCAATCTAGGCTTTGATTCAGCCTTCTTCATCAAGTACTTCAGAGCTGCATGGTCAGTATAAAGTATCCACCTACCCTTCGGCGGGAGGGCGACGCGTGACTCGCGGGATGCGTGTTCCACGAAAGGAATACGCGCGGAGTCGCCACCAACGTTTATTTGAGGAAAACGTCGGAAAAACCGGAAAAGACGCGATCTACGAACTTTTAAGTGAAAGGTTCGGGAGTTGTATTTACGCACGGGGAAGGTATTAGCACCCCACACGTCCGCCCCAAGGGACGGCAGCCTTTAATCGAATGTGCAAACATGACTTTGATTTCTTATGTTCCCTTTTTATGTCTCTATATCCTTCATACCCTTTTTATATTTTCTCTTTTTGTGGTCGACAAGGGTGTTTCCCTTTGCTCCTACGTATTCCTCAATTTGGGATGAGAAAATCAGACCTACGTAGTTCTTTTTTATCAAGTGATTCTTTTTTACTTTAAGAGGTGATCATTTTAAGGCGTTGGACCTTAAAAATGATCCATTTTACTTAGTGAGAAAATGAAATGACAAACTTCAAAAGCCTATTTTTATGGACGAGCTTGACTAGGCGAATTGATTTTAGCCTTTAGTTTCACTTTAGTTATTAATCAATTCGATTAAGAATGAGAAATCCCAAAGAGAAAACGTCCGATTGATTTTCCGCTTTATTTTACTAAAAGATGTCTTTTTGATTATTATATTATTTTTTACCTCTTTTTGATTTCCAACGTGGTTACGGCACGACCGAACGGTCGGAATTTATTTTAACCGAAGTTAATGGATAATACAATTCAAACGTTCGGTGGAAATTTATTTTATTTTTAAGTTAAGCGAGAAATGACTTAAGTAAAATGGCTTAAGCACGTCAACAGGGGGTATAAAAAGTAAACAAAACGAGAATAAAAATGCACGAAACACAATGTGGACCACTACGGGTACATAGAATGAATTGAAAAGCTTGGTTCGAGGTACTTACCCGTTGAAGATCGAAGAACGATGAAGAACGAATGAAGAACGTCGAAGAACGGTTGAAACCTTTGCGAAATTCTTCACGGAAAACGTTACGGAAACGTTTCGGAAGCGCCTCGGCTTAGATTTTCTTCACGGAAATGATTTTTCCAAGCAAATTCGAAAGAGAGAGAAGTGCCAAAGGGGCTGAACATTTTGAAACAGCTCCCCCCTCCCCTATTTATAGAAAAAAAGGGAGGTGCTTGCCGCTCAAAGACTTAATGAAGAAGATTTCTAAGCGCACCCGAATTACTAAGTTCACCCCCCTTTTCGTATTTTACGGAAAAGTTACGGAAGCCTTACGGAACTGTTTTCGAATTTGATTTTCATCTTTTTTCTTTTCCCTTTTACCAATGTTAAGTGGAATATGCTTACCCAAGGTTTTCGGAAATTTTACGGAAGTATTACGGAAGCCGCGGAAGCCCCGAAAACCATTTTTCAAAAACGTGGAGGAGCTTGCCGCCCAGTTGCTTCCTCCTTAAGCAACCCAACTTCCAAAATGTTCTAGAAGGGCCTAGATTTGAATTGCTATTTACACCCGTATCTTGATAAGTTCACCCCCTTACCTTTTTTGGTGATTCTTTTTTCGTAAAGTTACGGAAACTTACGAATCTCGTAACGATACTTGTTTTCTTTCCGTAATGTTACGGAACCTTGCGGATTACATAATCATCCCCCTTTTGACTTACGGAATGTTACGGAACCTCACTTAATTATGCAACGATGCTTCCATTTGATTTCCGGTGTGTCACGGAAACTTACGGATTGTGCATCAATATATTTTTTTGGTTTTTCGGCATGTCCTGGAATTTCAAAAATTGCCCAATGATGGATGCCAAGCACCTCACAAGGACCAAAGAAAGGTCGCATGTCATCAAGCAAAGGTCCCCGGACGAAATTAGGGTATGACAGTTGCCCCTCTTTACTTGTCTTTTATTGGAGATAAAAGGAAAGTAAAGATAAGACACTAATTTCGTTCCTCTCGATTTGACGAGAGTCGCGGGTGACCATAAAATCTCCACATGCAAATGACTTGTTGTTCCCGGATTTTCACAAATTGCCTAATGATGGGTGCCAAGCACCTCACAAGGACCAAAGAAAGGTCGCATGTCATCAAGCAAAGGTACCCGGACGAAAATTAGTGTATGACACTAATTTCGCTCCTCTCGGTTGACGAGAGTTGCGGGTGACCATGACTTGTCGTTCCCGGATTTTCACAAATTGCCTAACGATGGGTGCCAAGCACCTCACAAGGACCAAAGAAAGGTCGCATGTCATCAAGCAAAGGTACCCGGACGAAAATTAGTGTATGACACTAATTTCGCTCCTCTCGGTTGACGAGAGTCGCGGGTGACCATGAAATTTCCGCATGTAAATGACTTGTTGTTCCCGGAGGAACAAAAGGTGCAGAAGACTATGTCAGCCTCTGCATGCTATCAAGCGTTCTGTCTTACAGATAGCAAAAGAATGTTTATACGGATAACCACTCGGGTATTTCCGCGTATCATCGGGCCCGCCGCCTCTGGATGATACAAGGGTGCAGAATGACCAAATTTGGTCTCTGCTTGTCATCGGGCCCGCCGCCTCTGGATGACAAAAGGGTGCGGATAACCGTAAGGTATCTCCGCGTATCATCGGGCCCGCCGCCTCTAGATGATACAAGGGTGCAAAATGACCAAACTTGGTCTCTGCTTGTCATCGGGCCCGCCGCCTCTGGATGACAAAAGGGTGCGGATAACCGTAAGGCATCTCCGCGTATCATCGGGCCCGCCGCCTCTGGATGACAAAAGGGTGCGGATAATCGTAAGGTATCTCCGTGTATCATCGGGCCCGCCGCCTCTGGATGATACAAGGGTGCAGAATGACCAAATTTGGTCTCTGCTTGTCATCGGGCCCGCCGCCTCTAGATGATACAAGGGTGCGGATAACCGTAAGGTATCTCCGCGTATGATCGGGCCCGCCGCCTCTGGATGATACAAGGGTGCAGAATGACCAAACTTGGTCTCTGCTTGTCATCGGGCCCGCCGCCTCTGGATGACAAAAGGGTGCGGATAACCGTAAGGTATCTCCGCGTATCATCGGGCCCGCCGCCTCTGGATGATACAAGGGTGCAGAATGACCAAACTTGGTCTCTGCTTGTCATCGGGCCCGCCGCCTCTGGATGACAAAAGGGTGCGGATAACCGTAAGGTATCTCCGCGTATCATCGGGCCCGCCGCCTCTGGATGATACAAGGGTGCAGAATGACCAAATTTGGTCTCTGCTTGTCATCGGGCCCGCCGCCTCTGGATGACAAAAGGGTGCGGATAACCGTAAGGTATCTCCGCGTATCATCGGGCCCGCCGCCTCTGGATGATACAAGGGTGCAGAATGACCAAACTTGGTCTCTGCTTGTCATCGGGCCCGCCGCCTCTAGATGATACAAGGGTGCGGATAACCGTAAGGTATCTCCGCGTATGATCGGGCCCGCCGCCTCTGGATGATACAAGGGTGCAGAATGACCAAACTTGGTCTCTGCTTGTCATCGGGCCCGCCGCCTCTGGATGACAAAAGGGTGCGGATAACCGTAAGGTATCTCCGCGTATCATCGGGCCCGCCGCCTCTGGATGATACAAGGGTGCAGAATGACCAAACTTGGTCTCTGCTTGTCATCGGGCCCGCCGCCTCTGGATGACAAAAGGGTGCGGATAACCGTAAGGTATCTCCGCGTATCATCGGGCCCGCCGCCTCTGGATGATACAAGGGTGCAGAATGACCAAATTTGGTCTCTGCTTGTCATCGGGCCCGCCGCCTCTGGATGACAAAAGGGTGCGGATAACCGTAAGGTATCTCCGCGTATCATCGGGCCCGCCGCCTCTGGATGACAAAAGGGTGCGGATAACCGTAAGGTATCTCCGCGTATCATCGGGCCCGCCGCCTCTGGATGATACAAGGGTGCAGAATGACCAAACTTGGTCTCTGCTTGTCATCGGGCCCGCCGCCTCTGGATGACAAAAGGGTGCGGATAACCGTAAGGTATCTCCGCGTATCATCGGGCCCGCCGCCTCTGGATGATACAAGGGTGCACGTCACATGACCTCAGGGTCAGTATGACAAAGATTATGGGGCGGCCGACAAAAGCAAGGCTCTTGCTCCTACGTATCCTCCAATGAGGAACTCAGACCTACGTAGTTCTGGATAACTTGTGAGACTTGAAAAAGTCTCGGTGTTTTCTCCACTAAAAAAATGCAAACATGCTTTAGCAAAGAGACAAATATTCCAACTGTTTTAGAGCAGCATATGCTTTTTTGAGTGACAAACAATGCGTCTATCAGGGAAGGAGAGTCTGCTGATGGGATCCCCCATAACCATAAATGAGATCTTGGATGTTAGCATTTCGTTTCTAAATGACCATTTAGAGGAAACACTGGGTTCGACAGAAATAGAAGAAAATCACTCAAAGTGTATCAATCTCGCACAGGTAAGTGTTTCATCCTAATTCCGGACCATAGATATGTCATGACTTGACTTTGAAAATTATTTCCTATCAAATCAAAAATTACATGCGTGATCATGGATCAATAGGGCTTCCCTTAGGAATGGGTTCTTTTGGTGGTTTTTTTTTTTCGGCTTTTGTGTGTTTTTGGCTTTTGATTTTTCTGGCTTTTTTTGTTTAGTGCGGGGCGAAAAAAAGTCGCTAGCGCACGGGATTTTGGTTGGTAATCAAAGGGAGAAGACCATTTTAGGTCGTGGTTTCCTTTCCTTCTTTTTTTGTTCATTTGGTGACAATTCTGTATTGTTCAGATATTGTCCGGTCCAAAGACCTCTCTGCACATTTCTTCTGTTTTTCCTTCGATCCCCGATCAGGAGCTTTCTTTCCTTCTTCTTCTTCCTCTTTTTTTTTTACTTTCTCCCATTCTTTGATTGGGAATTTCCTTTCTTTTCTTTTTGCTTTCTCCCACTCTTTGATTGGGGAATTTTCCTTCTTTTCTTTTTTGCTTTCTCTTTGATTGGAAATCTTCCTTCTTTCCCTTTCTTTGATTAGAAATTTCCTTCTATTCTTTCCGCTTCCGAGGGTAAGGATTATGGTGAGTTAGGATTTTGGCTCAAGGCTTGTAGAATGGCTAGACATGATACATGTCGGGGTTTGGTTTGGTTCAAGGATAAAAAGGGATGCCCCACATTATTTCCATGACACAAATGCAAAAATGATGATTTGGAAATTTTATGCAAAATTGGTCATGCATGCACCTATGTGGACACTCAAGTGTCAAATTTTTATGGTCATGTGATGCTAGGGCTCAGGATTCATTTCCTCTATTTTAGTCAACCCAATGTTTCCAAAATATGTTCTTTTATCCATTTGTGCATTCATCTAAGTCCATTTCGGGCGTCCGGGAAAATTTCACAGCATTCACCCTTCAGGTGTACACACATTTTTTTTCCAAAAACTAGCTATGATCAGCGAATTTTTCTTCAAAGAAAAGTTGGAAGTCATCTCTTTTCAAAAGCATGTTGGTTTTTCAGCTAGACAACTTATTTTTCTTTTTTCTCTCTTTTTTTTCTTTTTTTTTATTTGTTTATTTCTTTTTCTTGTTTGTTTTTTTTTCTTCTCTTTTTTTTTTCATGAGGTATTTTGCTATATACATGCATATCCAAGGTATCTTGCTACCTAAACATACATATATATGTTTTGTAAGGTATTTTTGCTATATACATGCATATCCAAGGTATCTTTCTACCTAAACATACATATATATTTTGTGAAGTATTTTTTGTTTACATACATGCATATCTAAGGTATCTTTCTACCTAAACATACATATATATATTTTGTGAAGTGTTTTTTGTTTACATACATGCATATCTAAGGTATTTTCACTACCTAAACATACATATATATGTTTTGTAAGGTATGACTACCTTCCGAGCTTGCGCTTGTTTTATTTAAATTCCCAGGATCATGAGCAACTAGGTGCGTCCTACTATAAAAAGTGATCAAATAGCAGGCAGAAATTTAAAAGGTACTAGGTTGCCTCCTAGTAGCGCTTCTTTAACGTCTTGAGCTGGACGCGTCGCTCCCGGAGAAACGACCATCCCTTGATGGCCTCGAAGCGCTGCTGGTGTACAGCGCTCCTAAAGCGGTGACTGTCATACTCCGGAGCGGAACTAGTTCCTTCGGCTGCCTTGTCCTTCCTGGACCTCTTTGAGGCAAGCTTCCTCGGGGCCATTTCAAAAGTCACGCGCTAATGCCATTGAGGCATTTCACCGAACACTTGGTGGGCACGCGTTTAGGCGTCAATAGCAAGAGAACGGGGACAATGTGGCATGTCCCATTGTTCCAAAATGCATTATAGGCCTAGGGCCATCCCATACATACCCCTAATTCAACCTAATCAAGCAAGAAAACAAACCAAAATTGCCCTATATATTTGAGCACATTCCCACAATTTAGAGCACCAAAAGGAGATCAAAATACACCAATGAAAAGCTAGAAAGCTTAGGGATGGAACACTTACTTGTTGGTGATGAACAAAAACGCAAAACGGAATCAAAAAATGCAAAAAAGGATGACCCTAGGGCTGCAAACTCGTCAATCCCGTGGGTATGGCTTTCGAAAAGGGGGAAAAGAAGTTTTTGAATGCAAAAACGCCCCCCCTTTCGTCATTCTTATAATTTGGTGCAGGGGTGGCTCGCCCAGGCGAGCTAACCTGCACATTTTTTTTTTTTTTTTTTTTTGAGGGGAACATTAACCATGTCCCCTCCCTTCTCATGGATTAGCATCTTGCCTAACTTGAACTTACTTAGGTTAGAATTAGGCGTTGATTACCTATTTTTTTACTTTTTAAAACAAACAAATAGTAAAAGAAAGCTGCAAAATACAAAGGATACGGGGCTGCCTTGCAGCGACATTCTCTGCTTGTTTCGCACAGAGAAGGGCAACGATCGGTCGGTCGTGACCCCATCCCCACTTGCGTTCGTCCTTAAGTACCTGCAAGTAATAAACAACCAGGTATGGCCAATCTTGACCGCGTCATTACCCTACCTTGATTGGTTTCTGCCGTTCATGTTTTGTCTCTACTCCAGAAGGTAGCCCAAGGTGATCCTGCCCCTGTTTTACCACAACAATATACATGCGTATGCGTATGCGTATGCATGAATGTTTTCAAACGCAGAAAATTTAGGGAAAGTTGGTTCAGGTTCAATTCTAATTAAGCGCTTGGGGGATCCCATGAACTGAGCGGAAGGGCTCAGGTGATCACAGATTAACGCAAGGTGTGAAACTAACGTGAGGACTAAAAGCCTCGAATCCACGTTCATTTCTTTGAAAGATTGTAACGAGAGATACAACAGACAGGAAATCCCTGGGGGAAATCCAGAAAACGCATAAAGATAAAGAACATGCAGCGACATCCTTAATTGCCCCAGCTTCTAAGCATAATATTGTTTGACGACATCAGAGTTCACGGGTGAAGGTAGCTCTTCGCCATCCATGTTGGTAAGCACCAGGGCTCCTCCGGAAAAAGCCCTCTTCACAACAAAAGGCCCTTCGTAGTTCGGGGCCCATTTCCCTCGATGGTCCTTGACAGCATGGGACATTTTCTTTAGCACAAGGTCTCCCTCATGGAACTTGCGTAAGCGTACTTTCTTGTCGAATGCACTCTTCATTCTTTGCTGGTATAAGCGCCCATGACTCATGGCTGTTAAGCGCTTACCCTCAATGAGGTTGAGCTGATCGTAGCGTGTTTGAGCCCACTCTGATTCCTTTAATCCGGATTCTGCCAAGATCCTTAATGACGGGACTTCTACCTCAAACGGTAACACAGCCTCCATCCCATATACCAATGAGAACGGCGTTGCCCCAGTTGACGTTCGCACTGAAGTCCGGTAACTGTGTAACGCGAATGGGAGCATCTCGTGCCAATCCTTGTATGACACGGTCATCTTTTGGATAATCTTTTTGATATTCTTATTGGCCGCTTCCACGGCTCCATTCATCTTTGGCCGGTAGGGCGTGGAATTGTGATGCTGGATTTTAAACTCCTTGCACATTTCTGCCATCATCTTATTATTCAGGTTGGTGCCGTTGTCCGTGATAATCTTCCTTGGCAAACCATATCGGCAGATGATCTCTTTCTTAATGAACCTGACCACCACATTCCTCGTGACATTGGTATATGAAGCCGCCTCGACCCACTTGGTGAAATAATCTATCGCTACGAGGATGAAGCGATGACCATTCGAGGCCTTGGGCTCAATGGCCCCGATGACATCTATTCCCCACATGGAGAAAGGCCAAGGGGCGGACATGACATTCAGAGGATGTGGTGGGGCATTGACATTATCTGCGAATGCTTGACATTTGTGGCACTTCCTCACATGGACACAACAATCACTTTCCATGGTAAGCCAGTAATAACCTGCTCTTAGGATCTTCCTGGCCATAGCATGTCCGTTGGCGTGCGTTCCAAACGAGCCCTCATGGACTTCTTCGATCATGTGATTTGCCTCCTTGGCATCCACACACCGCAGGAGTGTCATGTCGTGATTTCTTTTATACAGTATGCTTCCGCTCATGAAGAAACCGGCTGCCAACCTCCTCAATGTCCTTTTATCGTTGTCGGCAATCTCTGGCGGGTATTCTTTGCTTACGACATATCGCTTGATGTCGTAATACCAAGGCTTTCCGTCCCGTTCCTCTTCCACTTGGCAACAATGTGCGGGTTTGCCACGACACCAAAATTCAATGTAGGGTAGATCCCCGTGCGGTGTTAGCTGGAACATAGACGCCAACGTAGCAAGTGCATCCGCCATTTGATTTTCCTCGCGGGGAACATGATGGAAGGAGATCTCATCGAAGGTCTTAGCCAATTCCTTGATATAGGCTTTGTAGGGTATCAGCTTGGGATCTCTAGTTTCCCATTCCCCTCTCAGCTAATGGATTACCAATGCCGAGTCGCCGTACACCTTGAGTAGTTTGACATTGGAGTCAATTGCTGCCTGGACGGCTAGGGCACATGCTTCATATTCGGCCATGTTGTTGGTGCAGTCGAATCCTAGCCTGGCTGTGAAAGGTACACATTTATTGTCCGGGGAGACCAACACTGCCCCAACGCCATGACCTAGAATGTTTGACGCTCCGTCAAACCATACAGTCCATTTGTCCCGATCTTCGTCCAATTTTTCCTCGAACAAGGCCATGATGTCCTCATCCGGGAATTCAGGATGCATGGGCTGGTAGTCGTTAAGAGGCTGTTGAGCCAAATAATCTGCCAAAGCGCTTCCTTTTATCGCCTTTTGGGTGACGTAGACTATATCAAACTCAGATAGCAGGACTTGCCACCGGGCGATTCGTCCTGTGAGAGCTGGCTTTTCAAAGATGTACTTAACCGGGTCCATTTTGGATATCAACCAGGTAGTATGGCTCAGCATGTACTGCCTTAGGCGATGGGATGCCCATACTAAAGCACAACACGTTCTTTCGAGCAAGGAGTAATTCATCTCACAGGTCGTGAACTTCTTACTTAGGTAGTAAACAGCGCGCTCTTTTTTCCCGGATTCGTCATGTTGCCCCAGCATACACCCCATTGACTCGTCCAAGATTGTCATGTACAAAATGAGAGGCCTTCCAGGTACTGGTGGCATAAGCACGGGAGGATTCATTAGGCACTTTTTGATCCTTCCAAAAGCCTCTTGGCAATCCTCATTCCACCGATCAGTTTGGTTTTTGCGCAAGAGTTTAAACAACGGCTCACAAATGGCGGTGAGCTGCGATATGAATCTGGCAATATAATTCAAGCGCCCCAGGAAACCTCGGACTTGCCTCTCTGTACGGGGTTCTGGCATCTCAAGGATAGCCTTCACTTTTTCGGGGTCTACCTCTATCCCTTTCTGGCTTACAATGAAACCAAGCAATTTCCCTGATTTGACCCCAAAGGTACACTTAGCGGGGTTCAACCTTAATTGATATTTCTTAAGCCTTTCGAACAATTTCCGTAGGTTGACAAGGTGTTCTTCCTCGGATTTAGATTTAGCAATTATGTCGTCCACGTAGACCTCGATCTCTTGATGCATCATATCATGGAACAAAGCTACCATGGCCCGTTGATAAGTTGCCCCGGCATTCTTGAGTCCAAAGGACATCACCTTGTAACAGAACGTTCCCCACAGGGTGACGAAAGTAGTCTTTTCCATATCCTCGGGCGCCATCTTTATCTGATTGTAACCAGAGAAACCGTCCATGAAGGAAAATAAAGCGAAATTGGCCGTGTTATCTACGAGGATATCGATGTGTGGTAAAGGAAAATTGTCCTTGGGACTGGCCCGATTCAGGTCCCGATAATCTACACACATTCGTACTTTCCCATCTTTTTTAGGAACTGGTACGATGTTGGCAACCCATTCTGGATACCGAGCGACGGCCAGAAATCCTGCGTCAAATTGCTTCTTCACTTCTTCTTTTATCTTCAAGGATGTTTCGGGCTTCATCCTCCTCAGTTTCTGTTTTACCGGGGAACACTCGGGATTTAGAGTCTCGCGTCGCCCTCCCGCCGAAGGGTAGGTTGCGACACTTGGTATGACCAAGCAAAGATGTCTTGGTAGTCTTTTAGCAGGATTATTAATTCTTCACGGATAGGTGCGGTAATACCTGTACCTATCTTTACTTCCCTCTTTCCACTGCCAATTCCTAAGTCTACTAGCTCTGTTTCTTCTTGATGAGGCCCCATTTCTTGGTCCTCATGGGCGACCATTCTTTCTAGTTCTGGGGGAAGTCCCACATCCTCATTTCCTTCATCTTCCGTTTGATTCATTTCTTGCTCGAAGTCGATAGACGGGTCCCAGGTATTAGTACCTTCGGGGGACTCGTCATCGGATCTGCCGTTTCAGAAAAAGAAGTAAACATGCAAATGAATGAGAATGGGTAGAGACCAGGAACAGATGAAGAAAGATCCTTGTATTATAAATTCAAAAACAAAAGACACAAAGCCTTAACAAAAGGAAAAACTCTAAAGCCTAGGCCCAACTATAGAGCTTTTAAAACCGTAAAGGTTTACATTATGCTTGTTGCGTAAATGCCGGGGCGTTCCTCCACTCGCCAATTTCCCAGCTGGAAATCAGGAGGGCATGGTCGTACCAAATCCAAAGTACTCGGAATATCATCTTCGCATATCGCGAACGCTTGACCTTTGTCTCCCGAACCCGCGCTTATAAAGCTTCTACTTATGTGGCAGGGCGGGCTTCCTTCACCTTCTTGTCTCCAACGCGAACTTTGACCATTGTTCTTCCTTCCCGCGATGCTTCTTTTCATGTCCGCCTGAGTGGGCTTATAGCCTAAACCATACTTCCCACGATTTCCTTGGGTATTTATCAGGCTAGTTATGCCGCCGTTGTTTTTTCCTAAACCCATCCCGGGTTCATAACCGTTCCCCAACATAACTCGGGCCATCATTACCGCTGCATCGGACAGACAAGGCTGCCCAAAGAGGGAGTCCACGGAGGAAATGCTGACCACCTCAAAAGACTGGAAAGCAGTTTCTAACGATTCTTCTGCGGCTTCCACATAAGGCATGGAGGATGGGCAGCTTACCAAGATATCTTCCTCGCCTGACACGATGACCAAGTGCCCCTCCACTACGAATTTCAGCTTTTGGTGGAGTGTAGAAGGCACAACTCCCACTGAGTGGATCCACGGGCGCCCCAACAGGCAGCTGTAGGGGGTGTTAATATCCATTATTTGGAAGGTGACTTGACAGGTGTGAGGGCCTATTTGTACTGGGAGATCGATCTCTCCCCTAACCTCTCGGCGAGTGCCGTCGAAGGCCCGAACCACCATTGAACTTGGTTTTAAGTGGGAAGCATTGAATGGTAACTTCTCCAAAGTGCTCTTAGGCATCACGTTTAAACTGGAACCATTATCGATGAGCACCTTGGCTACGATATGGTCCATACACTTGACTGATACGTGTAAAGCCTTATTATGCCCTCTCCCCTCGGCGGGGATTTCTTCTTCGGCGAAGGCAAGATAGTTGTTGGCAGTGATATTGTTGACCAGCCCTCCGAAACCTTCTACCGAGATATCTTGGGCCACGTGAGCCTCGTTCAGCACTTTTACTAGCAGAGCCCGATGAGGCTCGGAGCTCATAAGTAACTCCAACAGCGAGACCCTAGCCGGGGTTTTGTTGAGCTGTTCGATAACCTTGAATTCGCTCTGCTGAATTATCCGAAGGAACTCGCTGGCTTCCTCTAGCGACACCTCCTTTCTACCATCCTTTTTCTCCGGGGGCCCCTTTGCTGGAATATCTTTATTCGAAGCGTGGGGTGCTTCGCCATCTTGTTCCTCCACCACTTTTCCTTTTCCCTTGACGTCGGCGGGTTGGACTGGTAGGTCCGGAGGTGCGAACACACGACCACTACGGGTCACACCACTCAGTCCCGTGATATTTGTTACTTTAGCTGACAGCGAGCTGACGTCAATGACTTCTTCTTCCTTCTTCCCCGGAGGTGTATATCTCCACGGGACCGCGTGACTATTTTGGTACGGGAAAGGAACAGGTTTGGCCATTAAGGGGTGTCCGGGCTTTTGCGAAGCTGCGCTTTTAGTGAAGTATATCACCAAGGGTTTGGGCTTCGCAACACCGCTCCCCTCCGTAGATTGCATGCATATATGCTGCTCTTCTTTTCCTTCAATGCCGACTTCCAGTCGACCTTGATCTATCATCCGCTGTAACAATTCCTCTACTTCCAAACACGTCTCCATGTCATGCATCTCGCCGGAATGTAGCAGACAGGAATCCTCCTTACACCCACTATGGGGAATCACACCTCCCTTTTGTAGGGCCTCAAAGATAAACCTCCTAGGGGTTGCCACATCCCTTAAAGGTTTAGACCTGTGCGGCCTATCGGATTCAACTGCATTAACTGCTCCCCCTCCATGATTGGCGAGCGGGTTGGTTCTCACATTGGGTCGATCCTCTTGGAAAGTCAGCCATCCAGCATCCATTAAATGTTGGACCTTGTATTTAAGGGCCAAGCATTTTTCGACGGAATGCCCCGGGACACCCCCATGGTACTTGCAAGTTGCGTTAGGGTCATACCACTTCGGGAAAGGGGGTTCGAGGACCCTTCCGGGAGTTACCACGGCCAAATGATTGGCGATGAGGGATGGTAGAAGATCTTCGTACGTCATTGGGAGTGGGGTGAATTCTGGAAATGGCCTCGGAGGGAAGTTCCTTGTCGTGTTGGAATTACCGGCCGGTCGAGTCGTGTTCGGAGTTGGAACTTGGGGAGCTTCCCTCTGGGTGGGTGCCTTAGGTTGCACGGGTGTTGAACTAGAGGTATTCCCAGTATGAGCCGAGAAGCTTGGGTGATGTTGCGCGTACTGATGGGTACCATGAGGTGTTTGCTGGGTTTTGACCCACGCAGGTGTTGAAGAGACGGCATGGGCATCTCCCTCCTTCCTTTTTGCCCCTGTTGCCCCGATTCTTTTGGCATTCGCGTTTGTGGAGGAAACGTAATCAAACTTTCCTCTTTTCAATCCTACCTCGATTCTTTCCTCGGCAAACACTAGATCCGCAAAGCTGGACGGCATGTAACCTACTAGCTTCTCATAGTAGAACACTGGCAGAGTGTCCACCATCATGGTGATCATCTCTCTCTCAACCATGGGAGGAGCTACTTGTGCCGCCAAATCCCTCCATCGCTGCGCATATTCTTTAAAGGTTTCACCCTCTTTTTTGAACATATTCTGCAGTTGAGTACGGTCAGGAGCCATATCAGAATTGTACTGATACTGCCTTAGGAAGGCGGTAATCAGATCCTTCCAAGTACGGATACGGGAAGCTTCCAAATTAGTGTACCACACTACCGCAGCTCCGGCCAAGCTATCCTGAAAGAAGTGTATCAACAGCTTTTCATCTTTAGAGTGGGCGCCCATCTTACGGCAGTACATTTTGAGATGGTTTTTGGGACAAGTCGTCCCTTTATACTTGTCGAAGTCCGGCACTTTGAACTTCGAGGGAATAACAACATCGGGTACTAAGCAAAGATCCGTCATGTCTGCGAACGGATAGTCCCCAAATCCTTCTACGGCCCTCAATCTTTCCTCAAGGAGATCGAGCTTCCTCCTTTCTTCAGTTGCTGGGGGCGGCCCTTCCGTGGACAGAACTATTGGTGGTACTGCGATGTTGGGTTGAGGCAACGTGCCTGGTGCCGGCCCTTCGGGGATCGGGGGATAGAACTCGACATCCCTCCGAGCATAATCTTGAGGGTCTTTGTGGACTTCGTCGGGCTGCTGAGGAGGCTCTCTTTCATGGACGGGAGAAGCAATGTGGCCCGCATCTTCTTGCAAGACGGGTGGTGAATAGTTGGGCGGCAATCCATAAGGGTAAGCCGCTCGGTTGTATCCCAGGTGAGGGCTGCCATCGTGCCCCAGTGTGTCCCTTCCCCGTCCTACTATGTTTGAGGGAGGATGGTGCGTAGTTGCCAAGAGAGTCGGGTCTGCTTCGGCAGCCGAACTGGCAGCGGCGGCGGTGGCCGCGTTCTTCTCTATGAGCTGCTTCATACTTAACATGGCCACCATCATGGAGGCCATTTGTTCTTTCAGAGTCGACATGTCGGCTTTCATCTGTTCCTGCGTCTCCTCTTGATCACCCATCGTTCTAGATTTGGATCTGGTGCGATAGGGATCCTTTGCGGCGCGTTTAGTTATGGTGTTTTTCCCTAAAAAACCAAACGTGAGGAGTGGGTAAAGAAAGAAAATGCATGCTAGAGATGAAATGTAGGAGTGATTTGATTTGCACAAGCTTTTTGGAGTAGAAACATGGGACCAACTCATTTTATTTCAAAAAGGAAGTCGTATCTAGTCAAGGTCTGAGAGACCATACAAGTTTCCTAACGATTTCTAATTATGTGGGCCATTAAGTCTATCATATGCTGACAATAGCCGAGAAGCCCATGAATCTCTTCGGGGGCGGAGTAGGTGTCTGCCATCGCCTTGGCCTTGGCTAACAATCGGGGAAGTTCTTGACTCCCGTTCAAGGTAAGAGCAAACCGATCCATCCACATGGTTGCCTCTTGGTGTAAAGAGTCGATCACCCTTCCTCTAGCCTCTTTTTCCGCGTATACTTGGGCATATTCGTCCGCAATCCTATGCTCGTGGGCCGCGGCTAGACCTAACTCTTCTTGGTACTTGGCAATGATAGCTAGCATGTTGGTCTCCGTCTCGCATAAACGCTGAGACAAGCTTCTTTTGGACCTTGAACAGGCAACTAACTCCTCTTTCAAAACCATGCTATGTGCTCGCGACTGGTCCCTTTCTTCCTTTCGCAACTTGAGTTCACTATTGCTACCCCATAGAGCTCCGCGAAATTTGTTCCGGCCATACTCTTCCTTGCGAGCCCTCTTGGTCTCTTGTTCAAGGGCTCTTGCAGTAATTGCATTCTCTTCCCGTAACCCGGCACACTCCTTCCGAACGTGTGTAGCGGCCAACTTGAACTTCTCCTTGGCAAGTTTTGCCTTTCCTAACTCGCTTTTGAGAGCTTGGACTTCTTCGTCCTCTTCCGGTGCTTCAAAACTCTCTTTGCTGACGACTTTTAACTTGGCGAGCCAATCTAAACCTCGTATATGAACTTTCAGCCATTCGTGGTACCCACCAATGATGCCATTACGAATGCCTCTAAGCTCTTGATCTTTCTTTAACGGGGTTTCCCACGCCTTATGGATTCTTTGTATAGTCTTGGAATTTTGTGCGCCGAAATCCCTCACAAGGAAAGGAGACATGCTTTCTTCCGTCGGTGCTCCCCTCATGGGGTACCCTAGTTGTCTTATAGCGAGCGCGGGATTGTAGTTAATACAACCCCTCGTTCCTACCAGCGGAATGTTTGGGTATCTTCCACATGAGAAAAGGACTCCTTCTTTTCCTTCCTTCCATCGGGGGAACCAACTGATTGTTCTACCTCCTATCCCGGCCAAGAGCTGGTCCCAATCTATTCTCCTCTTTTCAGTACACGAGCGATGGCTCAGGAGCGGACATGGATGTCTTGTGTCTTGTTGGAACAAGTGTGAAACCAACCAAACACAGAGGGCGGGTAAACAACAGATGATCCGTGCGCTACTCTTTTCGCACCTTCGGTCAAATGTGTCAAATAGATCTGCCAAGATAGCTACCACCGGACTTTCCTTGCTATGGTGGTAGGCAAGGAAAGCGTCGATTGCTGCTAGGTCTACCAAACCATCCACGTTTGGAAAGAGGACGACCCCAAAAATTAGCAAAGCTAACACATCCATAAACGGGACCCAGTCTCCTTGATTGGCCATACCCCTCGCCTTGTCTTCTAGGTACTTCTGTGGTAGGCCCGCTATGCCGTTCCGAGTCTGTTTTATGCGGTCCAAACCTCTTGCTGAATCCTTGACCACAGTTGCAATTCTGCTCAAAGAGGGGAGACACCCGGAGGAAAGATATGGTTTTCTTCCCCCGAGGGGACATCCTAGAATTTCCTCAAATTCTTCAATGGTTGGTACTAATTGGAAGTCTGCGAATGTGAAGCACCTCAAAGGCTGGTCGTAGTATTGGGTAAGTGATGCAATGGCTTCTATGGACACCTCTGCTATGGTCAACTCTAAGATCTTTCCGTAAGTCTTGCGGAAGGCTTGCATTTGGAGGGGTTCCATCAACCGCCCTAATTCCTTGATGCTGGTGGTATCTAGGCTTTTGACCTTGACTTGGTAGAACCTCTTGCCGGTTTGATTTGTTCCCATGCTTACTAAAGTGAGACAAAAGCTGGTGCAAATCAAAACTCCGATATCTCATGGGTGGGATGGATGAATGCATGATGGAATGCATATGACACAGATGCAATCTAGGAATGCGGGGGTCCGGGGAATTTGTCCCCTTCTTAGATACGACGTCTAGGGGTAGCGAAATGCCCTGACGCACGTTTTTAAGAAGGCGACACGGACCCTCCGTTGGTTTGTTTACAGTAGGGATCAAGACAGAACCCATATGCAATGCCTATGCAAAAGACACAATGCGGGAATGTGCATAGTATGACAATATTTACCGAACATAAGCAAAAGGGTATATGATACTCATGCATGGCAGTGTGAAAAATGGCACGCAGCGTGTTTGCTTCGTGCCCCTATTTAAGGGACCTATAAGGGAGAGAACTAACTAGGCTTTTAGCAATAATCCCCAAGGTAGTTATATCTCTCTTGATGGTTTCTAGAGGTATCATCCCCTTCGAAGAACATATTGTAGCAGTAGGGACTACTAGCAACAATAGGTTTTCAAAGAGAAAAGCTCTAGATGAGGGTTCACTGTAATCAAGCAAGTCAGAGACCTAGCATGATCACAGATTCACCTCCACTCCTTATGCTCCCATGAACCCGGGTATAGGGCCCTTTTTCACTCACAGTGTGTGCAAATAGTGTTGGTGTTTGTGTGCATCAAATGAATAAATATTTACTTCATGCATACATTTTAAAATGCACTAAAAGCAACAAAGAGTTTATATACACAAGAACATAATGAAAGGAAACCAACAAAGGGGTAAGTCACGGTAAAACATTGCACAAAATTAAATGGCCTAACTCTCAAAAAACAGATCCCCAGTGGAGTCGCCAACTGTCGCAACCTACCCTTCGGCGGGAGGGCGACGCGTGACTCGCGGGATGCGTGTTCCACGAAAGGAATACGCGCGGAGTCGCCACCAACGTTTATTTGAGGAAAACGTCGGAAAAACCGGAAAAGACGCGATCTACGAACTTTTAAGTGAAAGGTTCGGGAGTTGTATTTACGCATGGGGAAGGTATTAGCACCCCACACGTCCGCCCCAAGGGACGGCAGCCTTTAATCGAATGTGCAAACATGACTTTGATTTTTTATGTTCCCTTTTTATGTCTCTATATCCTTCATACCCTTTTTATATTTTCTCTTTTTGTGGTCGACAAGGGTGTTTCCCTTTGCTCCTACGTATTCCTCAATTTGGGATGAGAAAATCAGACCTACGTAGTTCTTTTTTATCAAGTGATTCTTTTTTACTTTAAGAGGTGATCATTTTAAGGCGTTGGACCTTAAAAATGATCCATTTTACTTAGTGAGAAAATGAAATGACAAACTTCAAAAGCCTATTTTTATGGACGAGCTTGACTAGGCGAATTGATTTTAGCCTTTAGTTTCACTTTAGTTATTAATCAATTCGATTAAGAATGAGAAATCCCAAAGAGAAAACGTCCGATTGATTTTCCGCTTTATTTTACTAAAAGATGTCTTTTTGATTATTATATTATTTTTTACCTCTTTTTGATTTCCAACGTGGTTACGGCACGACCGAACGGTCGGAATTTATTTTAACCGAAGTTAATGGATAATACAATTCAAACGTTCGGTGGAAATTTATTTTATTTTTAAGTTAAGCGAGAAATGACTTAAGTAAAATGGCTTAAGCACGTCAACAGGGGGTATAAAAAGTAAACAAAACGAGAATAAAAATGCACGAAACACAATGTGGACCACTACGGGTACATAGAATGAATCGAAAAGCTTGGTTCGAGGTACTTACCCGTTGAAGATCGAAGAACGATGAAGAACGAATGAAGAACGTCGAAGAACGGTTGAAACCTTTGCGAAATTCTTCACGGAAAACGTTACGGAAACGTTTCGGAAGCGCCTCAGCTTAGATTTTCTTCACGGAAACGATTTTTCCAAGCAAATTCGAAAGAGAGAGAAGTGCCAAAGGGGCTGAACATTTTGAAATAGCTCCCCCCTCCCCTATTTATAGAAAAAAAGGGAGGTGCTTGCCGCCCAAAGACTTAATGAAGAAGATTTCTAAGCGCACCCGAATTACTAAGTTCACCCCCCTTTTCGTATTTTACGGAAAAGTTACGGAAGCCTTACGGAACTGTTTTCGAATTTGATTTTCATCTTTTTTCTTTTCCCTTTTACCAATGTTAAGTGGAATATGCTTACCCAAGGTTTTCGGAAATTTTACGGAAGTATTACGGAAGCCGCGGAAGCCCCGAAAACCATTTTTCAAAAACGTGGAGGAGCTTGCCGCCCAGTTGCTTCCTCCTTAAGCAACCCAACTTCCAAAATGTTCTAGAAGGGCCTAGATTTGAATTGCTATTTACACCCCTATCTTGATAAGTTCACCCCCTTACCTTTTTTGGTGATTCTTTTTTCGTAAAGTTACGGAAACTTACGAATCTCGTAACGATACTTGTTTTCTTTCCGTAATGTTACGGAACCTTGCGGATTACATAATCATCCCCCTTTTGACTTACGGAATGTTACGGAACCTCACTTAATTATGCAACGATGCTTCCATTTGATTTCCGGTGTGTCACGGAAACTTACGGATTGTGCATCAATATATTTTTTTGGTTTTTCGGCATGTCCTGGAATTTCAAAAATTGCCCAATGATGGATGCCAAGCACCTCACAAGGACCAAAGAAAGGTCGCATGTCATCAAGCAAAGGTCCCCGGACGAAATTAGGGTATGACAACGAGTACCAAGTAAATATGAATGAAATTTCTCAAGAGCAAAAACTATCGCTAATAGCTCTTTCTCTGTGGTAGTGTAATTTGCTTAAGTAGCATCCAAAGTTCTGGAAGCGTAGTAGATCACTCGAGATAGCTTATCAATCTTTTGAGCAAGGACAACCCCCAATGCATAATTGGATGCATCGCACATTAGCTCAAATGAGGTTGTTCAATCAGGTGCCTTAATGATAGGGGTGGTAGTCACCGCACGCTTGAGGCAATCAAAAGCCTCTTTGCATTGGTCATCAAAATCAAACTCCACCTCCTTTTGTAGCAGATTGGATAGTGGAAGGGCCACTTTGCTAAAATTCTTGATAAAGTGCCTATAAAACCCTACATGACCAAGAAAAGAACGAACCTCTCGCACGCAAGAGGGGTAAGGCAATTGTGAAATAACATCTATTTTTGCAGGGTCTACCTCTATGCCCCTACTGGAAATGATATGCCCTAAAACTATACCTTGTTCTACCATGAAGTGACATTTTTCAAAATTCAGCACAAGGTTAGTTTCAATGCATCTACTAAGAACTCTATCTAGACTATCCAAACATGTATTAAAAGAGGATCCATAAACAGTAAAATCATCCATAAACACCTCTATGCAACTCTCTAAAAAGTCACTGAAAATGCTAAGCATACACCGTTGGAAGGTATCAGGGGCGTTGCATAGGCCAAAGGGCATCCTCCTATAGGCAAAAGTGCCAAAAGGACAGGTGAATGTGGTCTTTTCTTGATCCTTAGAAGCAATATGAAATTCCAAATAACCAGAAAAACCATTAAGAAAATAGTAATGAGATTTACCTGCCAAGTGCTCAAGCATTTGGTCAATGAATGGCAGGGGAAAATGATTTTTTCTGGTTACCTGGTTCAGCCTCCTATAATCAATGCAAACTCGCCAACTGTTCTACACTCTTGTGGGGATAAGCTCATCCCTTTCATTCTTAATTACTGTGAGGCCTGTCTTCTTAGGAACCACTTAAACTGGACTCACCCACTAGCTGTCATAAATGGGGTAGATGATTCCAGCCTGTCTTCTTAGGAACCACTTAGATTGAACTCACTTCCTTTTTCACCACATCTAGAATGATGGGGTTGAGTCACCACTGTGGTTGCCTCACTGGCTTAGCTCCATCCTCTAAAAGTATCCTATGCATGCAGGTAGATGGGCTAATACCAGGAATGCCTGCTAAAGTTCATCCAATGGCTTTCTTGTGCTTCTTGAGAACTAGCAACAACTTCTCCTCTTGCTCAGTAGCAAGGGAGGCAGAGGTGATCACTGGAAATTTTTCCTTGTCCTCCAAGTAAGCATATTTGAGGGTTGCTAGTAATGGCTTCAACTCTGGTGTGGGTGGTGGTTGAACAGTGGGAGGAACCAGGGTAGGAGAAGAAGAAGGTTCCTCAGCCTGTACCTCATAAAGTAAGTCAGAAGTATATGTACTTCCTGTAACATGGTTAGTGCATTCTGACTCTAAAAAATCAACATCAAGAGGTACAACACCCAGAAAATCGGAACCAGACTCAAATTCAGATTCAGATTTAATGCATAAGGAATGACAACTATGCAGATCATATAAAAATGGATGTTTCCTACCATGAAGAATAGAATCAAAATCAAACATATAATCATCAACAATATGATCAATTATCACAGCACGAAAAACAGAATGATCCTCAGATGGATGTTTCATGGCATCAAGAATGTTAAAATGAACAACAATATCTCCAAATTCCATAGACAATGTTTCAGCATAAACATCTATCTTGGTTCGAGCTGTTTTCATAAATGGCCTGCCTAAAATAATTGGAACTGAACCATGGGAAAATCCCTCTTCCATATTTATAACATAAAAATCAACAGGAAAAATAAGTTCACCAACCTGAACCAACACATCCTCTATGGAACCTGCAGGGTAAGCTACACTTCTATTTGCCAAATGAATCACCACATTTGTAGATTGCAAAGGTCCAAGAGATAAAGAATTGAAAATGGACAGAGGCATGACACTAACTGATGCTCCTAGATCTAGCATGTCATTCTCAAATTTACTGTTCCTGATAATGCAAGGTATACAAAAAGTACCCGAGTCCTTACATTTCTCAGGAATGTGAGGAACAGATTTACCTATCAATGCTGACACATTTTTGCCCATGCTAATCCTTTCATTGCCTTTGAGCTTCCTTTTGTGGGTGCACAGCTCCTTTAGAAACTTGGCATATCTTGGAATATGCTTGATGGCATCTAGCAGAGGTATGTTCACCTCTACTTTCCTGAAGGTCTCCAAGATCTCCTTTTCCGCTTCTTCCATTTTTTTTTTGTTTGGAATTGCTCTAGGTGGGAATGGAAGAGGGATATGAGGCTGTGGTAAGTCAGAATTACTAGAAGAAGGTCCACCTGCATGAAAATTTTTGTTAGGAAGCTTTCTCTTTTGTGCAACTATCTCATCCTCTTTTTCAGGTGTAGAATGAAGCTTGACAGGTTCAGGTGCAGGTGCTGCTACTGGTGGAGGCACTTGAATTTGGTTGCCATACCTCAAGGTGATGGCACTCATATTTTTCGGATTCTGCACAATTTGTGAAGGCAATTTGTCAGAATTTTGGGATTGAGCTTGGTTCAACCGAATAGCCATCTGTCCCATCTGATTTGTTAGACTCTGAATGGAGGCTCTTGTCTCTTGCTGAAATTGCATATTCTGGATGGTCATTTGCATCACTAACTCTTCTAAGGAAGGTTGAGGAGGAGCCTCGGTTGCTTGTTGTCTTTGTTGTGACTGTTGTTGTATTGGAGGAGGAACATATGGCTTGCTTGGATCAGCAGCATTCTGGAAAGGAGGGACAAGTTGTTGTTGTTATGGAGGACTTGCTCATCTCAGATTTGGATGATTTCTCCAACCTGTATTGTATCTGTTGCTTGAAAGATCATAATTATTCCGTTGTTGTTGGTTTTGTTGCTGAGGGGGTCTATTATAAATGTTTGCAACATAAGCTTCAGGTTTCTCATTGACTCCAGATTGCTACAAAGAAGGACAAAGATCTTTATGGTGATCTGTAGAAGAACATAGACCACAGACTCTTGCAACAGGTGCAGATTTCTGATTCATGGCAAGCTGAGTTACTAGGTTGACCAAGGCATCATGTTTTCCCTCAAGATTTTTATTTTCAGTAGATGAAGATGAATCTGTCGCCACCTCATGGACTCCTCTAAGGATAATAGCATCATTTCTTGCACTAATTGTTGGGAGTTGGAAGCATCTTCTTAATCAAATTGCTAGCCTCAGCAGGGGCCATATCACCAAGAACTCCACCACTAGTAACATCAATCATACTCATTTCCATGTTGCTAAGTCCCTCATAGAAATATTGAAGAAGGAGTTGCTTAGAAATCTGGTGGTGAGGACAGCTTGCACACAATTTCTTGAATCTTTCCCAGTACTCATACAAGCTCTCTCCACTAAGTAGCCTGATGCCTGAAATGTCTTTTCTAATGGCAGTGGTCCTAGATGCAGGGAAAAATTTCTCGAAGAACACCCTCTTAAGGTCATCCCAGCTGAAAATGGACCTGGAGCAAGGTAGTATAGCCAATCTTTTGCCACTCCCTCCAGAGAATGAGGAAAAGCCTTTAGAAAGATATGATCTTCTTGGACATCAGGGGGCTTCATGGTGGAACAAACAATATGGAACTCCTTAAGATGCTTATGAGGATCTTCACCTGCAAGACCATGAAACTTGGGCAGGAAATGTATTAGTCCAGTCTTGGGAACATATGGAACACCCTCATCAGGATATTGAATGCACAAGCTTTCATAAGTGAAATTAAGTGCAGCCATCTCCCTAAGAGTCCTTTCACAAGGTGGAGGTTGAGCGATGTTCTCGGTATGAAAATTAGTAGTTGAATGCTCAAAATCAGAATATTCAGAATCACCAGCAACAGAATACTCAGAATGCTCAAAATGCACATAATGATTAGGATGCACACTATGCCTAACTAATCTATGAAAGGTTCTATCTATTTCAAGATCAAAGGGTTCTAAATCACCTAGATTGCCCCTAGTCATGCACTATATGCAGCAAATAATGTGTTCTCAAACAAGCACAAGGGGAGGGTAAACTACAACTATAGTCAAATGATATCCAAATGAGTTGAAATTTTGTGAGCAACACCCTAAAATCATGAAAAGATAGCACAAAAAATTTCAAACAAAAATTCAAAGTCTAACTATGGTAACTACTCAAGCAAAGTTTAGAAAAATAGGACAATAATACGTGAAAAAAAACTTAGTAAACAACTGCTTTTTCGAGTTTGGGAGACCCCAATTGGCTAAAGCGGGTTGCCACTATATGGGAATTTTTTTTCTACCCCAAATGCATATATAATAATAGTCATTTTGATACCCGGAGCAAAAGTTATGGTCTTTTTAAGTTTTACTAAAAACAAGTTCCCAAAATTTTTGTCTCTCTCAAATTCAATCACACCAACTGCTCCTGGTATTTTTCACACAAAATATGGATCAACAGAAACTTCCACACAAAAAATCAGCCAAAAATAACAACTCTAACTATCAAAACAAAAATTGCTAATTAAATTGCAAAATCAGTCGCTAATCACTATTCACAGCAAAACACTAACTGAATCAGTCGCTAAAAATAGTCGCTAAATAGGGGACGCGACTGAAATACAAAACATAACGCTACACAAAACAAAACAACGAAACACTATTATGAACCTTTGGCCCACTGCTCCCCGGCAACAACGCCAAATTTGATCGAGGTCGTTCCCGAATCAAATAAACATTAAAAATGTCGTATCTAGGAAGTGATCCTAGGTCGTCTCCCAACGAGCAATGGTCAACCAAACGTTCATAACAGATAATAGTGAAACAGTAACGAATTGGGGGGGTTGTTTGTTTTTGTAAATTATACAGCAAGCAAATTCGAATTAAAGAAATAACAGAATTAAAACATGTTGTTTCCCCTTGATTCACAAGCAAGTCTCTTATCCTAGGTTACGAGGATTTATCCCTAACCAGTTCAACCACTTAATCCAACCCTAAATTAAATTACTAAGTGAAAATTAACATAGGGATGTCATTATGTGATTAAGCAACACATACACCAATTAATCATTAACGAAACTGATCATTAAGCATGAACGTTAATTAAGCGCAGAGACAATTAATCAAGCACTAACCATGCATGGATTAATAGCAACAAATACAGAGTAATTAGTGAAGAGGAAAAACTTATCAGAATTCAATAGTAATAACAAAACCTCAAAGAGAGCTGTGCTTGATCCTTAAGAGGAAACAACGCTAGAGACTTAGCCTTCCATTAATCAGTAGAAACGAAATTATAGATTGAAGCAGAAACGAAATTGCAGAAAATGAATTTTATTCTACGTGAACAGTGCGCATGTACAGTAAAAACTGAAATTCTAAAACCCTAAAATTATTGTCCTATCTAAAAACTCCCTAAACTAAAACCTTTGTGCTGTTATATAGGTCCTCAGCCCCAAAGCTTACAAATCTATTTTAAGTCCAAGCCCATAAACAAAATAAAATAGAATCTGGACAAGATAAGATAAGATTGGATGAAATAAAATCTAGACAAAATAAAATCCAGATGAAATAAAATCTGGATAAGATAAGATTTGATAAAATAAAATTGTCTGCTCTCTTCAAGTCCAAGCCCAATTCCAGATTCAAGCCCAATTGCTTATAATTCTCCTGAAATTAAATTTAAAACACAAAATTAGTCAAGTAGGCCCAAATGATTAAACTGCATAATTAATTTGACAATTAAGGCTTATCAGTAATTAAAATGGTGACAAAAAAGGTTAAGAAATTGAAGAAAATAATGACACATCAGGTATTCAAGACAAACTACCCCATCAAACAGGTATGGTGAAAGCCTGAACTAGCAGGGAGGATGTTAGCATGGTCCGTAGAATTGTCAGAGTTTGATCACATGAATCTCGTCGCCCCATGAAGACACAATTCAAGGAAGACTTTCTGGCAGAATTTGCTAGCAACAACCAAACCATCCCAAACTGGTGGAACCTCTACGTGGACGACACGTCCAACATGAACGGAAGCAGAACATGAATCATCCTCGAAGGTCATAACAATATCACTTTAGAGCAAGCTCTCAAGCTCAACTTCAAAGCCTCAAACAATCATGTTGAGTACGAGGCAATTATAGCAGGCCTAAAACTAGCAAAAAAAGTCAGGGCCAAGAAGCTAAGGTGCTACACTGACTCACAACTTATCCAAGGGAAAGTTGCCAAAAGATATCAGACCAAGGAATTAATACTGGAAGGTCAGATACTATGTCATCCTTGATGGCGAGCTATTCAAAAGGGGGTTGACAACATACTTGCTAAAATGCCTTAATAGCCAAAACGCAGACTATGTCATGCAAGAACTTCATGAAGGGATTTGCAGCCTCCATACCGAGGGACACTCCCTTGCAACCAAAGTCGTGTGTGTCAGCTGCTACTGGCCAACACTTAGGGCTGACACCCTTGACTTCACAAAGAGGTGCAGACAATGCCAACAATTTGCAAATGTTCCACACACCCTTCCTAATAATCTCCTTAGCTTGAGCTCCCCTTGGCCCTTTGTCATGTGGGGAATGGACATACAAGGACTATTGCCAAAAGCCCCAAGAGCAGTCAAATATTTACTGGTTGCCATTGACTACTTCACCAAATGGATTGAGGCAAGACCGTTACGCGAAATCTTAGCTAGTGCAGTAGAAAAGTTCACCTGGTAACACCTCATATGCAGATATGCCCTCTCTTATGCCATCAACACTGATAACAATACTTAATTCAAGGCTTAAGCCTACAAAGAATTTTTGACAAGGCTAGGTGTCAAGCACCTTATACTCTCTGCCAAACATGCCCGAACCAACGATCAGGCGGAGGCAATCAATAAAGTCATCATCAAGGCCCTACGCACTAGACTCGACAAGTCTAAGGGTCTATGGAAAGAAGAACTCCTTAGTGTACTCTAGGCCTATCATTGTTCACTCCAGATAACAAATAATGAAACTCTTTTCCAACTCACATATGGCAAAAATGTCATGATCCCCGTTGAAGTTGGGAACCGTCGACAAGGAGGTTGTTGTTCCAGGAACAACACAATGAACAAAACATGAGGGTGGAACTAGAGACAAAGGATGAAGTCCAAGAGATGGCCAAAATCAAACAAAAGGACACCAAACTTCAAGCATCAAGGAGATACAATACAAAGGTTCAACCTCGAGCTTTTCAACCTAGTGACCTCGTATTGCGAGTCCAAGGTGAAGCCAGAAAAGATCCCCAAGCGGGAAAGCTTGGACTCAATCGGGAAGGTCCATTTAGGGCCATAGCAAGCTGTTCGCTTTCGGCAAGTGCACCGGATCGTGCAAGTAGTATAAAATGGTAAGAATCGAGTATCAAACTCTTGGGGAACTTGTGTTACTTGGTAAAGATATTTCAGTGAATAGGTGTCTAGTGTGAAAAGAGATGTGTTTACTATGAACAGGTGTGTAAACTAACTATTAAAAGGGAAAATCACGTGATAAATGATGCGTAAAAACAAGTAGACGACACGTTGGTCTTCCTAACAGGTGCCTGATGTTAGAAGGATATTCTCTACTTAACAATGCTCATGCGTTCTATGATGTCTCTCTGTCCTATCAAGTTCAAGAATCATACCAGTTTCCACTGTTGAATGATCCTGAAAACACATGCATCTGCGTGATCAAGGAAAAAACATGGTAAAATGAAGTTCTGATAGCAGAATGAACACACAAAACATCATTAAATAGATAAAAAGATATTTACATCAGGTACCTACAAGGAAGATCCAACAAAAGATTTAGCTTTCCATAACTGGGAAGCTTCCTTTACAACGCAGAGAAGAGAAAGATGAAAGATTGCAGAAATACAAGTAGTGGGATGTCTCCTCCACCTCTAGGGCCTCACAATCACTCACAAACTCATCTCAAGCTCGCACGACGGCTTCCTCTTCCAGCTCTGGTCTCTATAGATCTTCACACAACAAATTCTCTCAAACTCTCTGGAACTTGGACCTTTCTCTCTCTAGAACTCTCCAATTATGCAGAAGCTTCAAGAAAAGGCCAAACTTCCTTCAAAAATCTGATTTCAGGCTTAAATAGGTGGCTATGTTCGTGCTCGTGCGCTTAGCGCAATTCTGAATCGCTTAGCGAGCATTAGTGAATTTCGGCTTAGCGAGGCTTTTCTCACTCAGCGGATGGACTGAAGCGGTGCACTTAGTGGGATGACCCTTCGCTCAGCGAACATCCTTCTTCCAAATTCTTCCTCGCGCTTAGCCGAGGAATTTTGCGCTCAGCGGATGGCTCGCTAAGCCAACAGATAGGCTTAGCAAGAGGGTGAATATCAGCACTTCAAAACTTGCCTAATTAACCTGAAATTGAGAGAAAAATGATTATTAAACACACAACAAAATAGCCATATATTGGAGGAGTTTGATACAATTTACACAGGTTTTATACACAAAAGTTAGTCGTATTCATCGACTTACAACTCCCCCAAATTTACAGTTTTGCTTGTCCTCAAGCAAATACAAAACAGTTCACTAGTCCCCAAGTGACAATAACATGCAGTGACTATGTACAAAGGTGTATGCAACAAAAGTTACTGTTTGCATGATAAGAGAATGAAGCAAAATGCCCTCATCACTTGTCTTTCGCAATGCATGCAGTTATCCAAAGAGAAGAATAAAATATAACCTGAACAATTAGATGAAGCTAGGCATAAGACAAATATCAAAGAAAGTAGCTTAAACCACAATCTCATGGCCACTGTTTCACTCACACACAAGTGTTTAAGTTATTCATTAACAACAAGCAAGAGGTCCAATCTTTGCACTTCATCTCATGCCATAAAGTCAAAAATGTATAAACAGAATCAGAAGGACTTTCCTAGGTTTGTAGTGAGGCTTGGCTACAAAAATTCATTGGTTTTTCTAGGATTCAAAGGATTAGATTATAAGAGAGCACAAATACTAGACTTATCCAAGTGATCTTTTTAATAAAAATAGCTTGCTCACTAGCTTTTCACTTTCATTTGCTTTTGACCTTATTACACCAGCACACATTTTCTTTGATTGCTTTTTTTTAACACACAACTTATGTATTGTGTGTGCTAATGCTTTATCTCTTTCTTTGCATCCCAATTAGTTCCACTCCCCAAAATTTGGGTAAATTTGCCTTGAACTATATGCTCTCCTAGAATCTAAACAAGGTATCTAAAGATAATCATTCAGGTTCAGGGTTCAATTATTGACAAAATCATTCAGCTCACAAAAGGTGCAAATGATACAATTATAATTGAAGGTAAACTTTTTGGTCAAAAGGCTTGTGTATGCATAATCATGGCCTTCATCATGTCCTCATTTATACATTTCATTCTAAAATTCAGAGATTGATGCAAAGATTATTACTCACTGCTAGTCGCTCACTCACAGTTTAAGTTCACACTTTCACCGGTTTTGGTTCAAGCTTTTCTTTCTCAATCAACCTGTCTACTGACTAACAATTCTAATTGCAAGTTCTCATTCTTGTTCTTTCTTTGTCTAACATACACACTTGCTCAAACTCATGAAAAGAAACACAAATTCCATCACAATCATGCATTCAAACCAAAATCAAACCATACACCAATTTTCACAAAAAGATGAAAGTGTTTCACTGCCATATCATCAAAATCAAGTCAAATTGTTCCATATGCTTCAGAATGAGCAAACCAACTAACCATAAACAAAACTAGCAGTGTATATAAAAATAAAAGAAATACTATACTGAAACCATAATCATAATAATAATAACCCAAAAAGAAAACAAAAAGCATCATCAGGAATTTAGAATTCCTGTGACTGGTCCTGAGTATCCTGTGTCTGAACATCCTCCTCATCTGTCAGATGAAGTACTGGAGTAGTTGGAGGATGATGTAAGCTCCATTGGAGCTTGTAGGCCTAGGATCTTCTTCATCAATGGATTCATTTGCTTCTTGGAAGATAAATGGCAGTGGAATGGAGAAGGGAGAGAGAGAGGAGATGCCACTTCAAGGAGAAGATGAGTCTAGAAGAAGCTCACCACTATAGGAGGTCATGGATAAGAGATTGGAGGAAGAAGGAGATGAATGAAGGGAGAGGAAGATAAGAGTACAAAATTTTGTGCTCTAAAAGAGTTCTGAAATCTGAAGTTTAATTTTCAAATGATTAAAGTTGAAAAAAATTCACATACATTGCCTCTATTTATAGCCTAAGTGTCACACAAAATTGGAGGGAAATTTGAATTTCTATTCAAATTTCACTTGAATTTGAAATTGAATTTGTGGAGCCAAATTTTGGAGCCAAAATTTCACTAATTATGATTAGTGAATTTTAGCTATGGTTTAGCCCACTAATCCAAGATCAAGTCCAAGATTCTCCACTAAGTGTGCTTAGGTGTCATGGGGCATGTAAAGCATGAAGGACATGCAGAAAGTGTGACTATATGATGTGGCAATGGGGTGTAGCAAGCAAATGCTCACCTCTCCCTCTAATCTTTAATTGGATTGGGCTTCTCCCAATTCAATTAAATTTATTTCCAACCACACACATCAAATATTCACTTAATGCATATGAAATTACAAAACTACCCCTATTACAAAAACTAGTCTAGGTGCCCTAAAATATAAAGGCTGAAAAATCCTACATTTCTAGGGTACCTTACCTATATTATGAAGCCCTAAATACAAGGCCAAAAAAATAATGAAACCTCAATCTAATATGTACAAAGATAAGCGGGCTCATACTTAGCCCATGGGCCCAAAATCTACCCTAAGGCTCATGAGAACCCTAGGGCCTTCTCTTGCATCTCCGGTCCAATCTTCTTGGAGTCTTCTATCCAATGCCCTTGTGGGGTAGGATTGCATCATTCCCTCCCCCTTGAAAAGGATTTGACCTCAAATCCCGAGGTTCTTGAAACTCTGGACTTTTTTCCTCAACACCTGTAAAAAGAACAAAAACATATGTATTAGTGGTGTTTTGGTATGTTAAAGTAAGGTAAGGTCTGAAAACCCATTTCCTGGGCATCTTACCATGAAGGAACATGATTCCTCACCAACTCAATGAGTGGTGCTACAAGTATAGAAAAATATGGGACAAACCTTTTGTAGAAGTTTGTTAAGTCTTGGAAGCCCCAAATTTTTCTTATACTTGGTGGAATGGGCCACTCAAGAATGACCTTTATTCTCTTAGGGTTCATGAGAACCCTTTGATCACTATTTAAAAAATTAAGAAAAGTAATACAATAAAACATACATTTTTCTGTATTTTCAGGTTGATTATTCCTACCAAAAAGTATGACAAACCTAAGGTGTCCCATATGAGTACCTATGTTTGTATTGAAACTAAAAATAAGAACAAACCTATCTAATGAGTCCCTATGTACAAAAATCATGAAGATGTTGGGTGCTCGAGTAATTTTACAAAAGAGGGTTGCACCACTCAAAACATTCATCATACCACCTATTTTAGGGATTTGGTGCATAATAATACCTATTTTGGGCACCAACAAAGCACAAGGGTTTAAGCTCTTGCGAACAAACCCTCATCCAACAACTCCTTTACTTGAGGAATAAACTCAAGCCCAAGAGGTGTGGCAATGCTAACAAGTGTCTTTTTACAAAGGAGAAAATGTGGAGGTTGTCTAAGAGGGGAAATTTCTTTAATATTTGTCTTTATTTCAAAATGCCTTTCCTTCTTAGCTAACCTCTTGGAGGAGACACTTACCTCCTTACACTCTTCCTTAACCATTAAAGGTTGTCCTTCTTAGTGGGGCATTGAGAAGTAATGTGTCCTCTTCCAAGACATTTAAAACACTTTATAGAGCTAGTCTTTTCTTGCATACTAGCCTTAAGGGGTTGCTTTTCTATTATCTTCCCCTTGTCATCTTTGGGCTTAGAAGGTGTTGCCCCTAAGATGCCAAGACCTTGGTCTTTCTTTGGATAAGAATGAGAGCCATAAGATTTTAAAGTAGACTTCCTTTTAAGTTATTGCTCTACCCTTATTTCCCAATCTAAGTTAGCCTCTACATTGTCCTTCCATGGAAGTATGGGAGGTTAACGTTACCCTGTTGAGGCCTTCTATCCTTTTCTCTTCTTTGGGAATGATGTTTAGTATGTGAACTATGGCGCCCTCTATAATAGTCGCTAAGTTCTTCACTTAAACTCTTGCAAGAGTCATGACTACTATAGGATGCATGTTTTTCTCTTTTCATTTCTTTCATTATTTTTCTTCTTTCTTCCTCTCTTATTTTCTCTCTTTCACCTTGACTTATTTTTTCCACTTTTTTTTTTCCTTTTTCCTTTCTCTCTTGTTTTTCTTTCCACAACTTAAGGGATCTCAACTCATCTAATATCTTATACAAGGGGTCCTTAGGAGTAGAACCCTCACCATTAACACTAGATGAAGAATGAAGACTCATGTTGGTTCCTAAGTTGTGGTTCTTTCTTGTTGGGGGCTAGAAAACAAAAGGTAAAAGAAACTATGGTTAAAACTAGCCAAAATAAACACTAAAAGAGGTGTGAAAGATAAGGTAAAAACTAATTGGTAAAATGCAAGCTATCTAGGCGATTTAACAATGGAAATAAGCTATGAAAGTAAGCAAGAAATGTAAACTAGGCGAATCCTAAGAGTGTTTGGATGACCTCATTTAAGGTTCCCAACAAAACACTCACTATCCTAAGGAAAAATTGCCTAAAATTATTACACACAAATAGAAGTAGGGTGACCTATCGGAGGCTCCCAACTTACTTCCAATGAAAGGCCTTTTTGTTACAAAATTTGAAAGCAATGAAGGTACGTAAATTCTCAATTAAAAAAATTACAAAAAGGTCCTCAATTTTGGTGGTTGTTATCTCTTTGGTGATTCACTCAATTTGGAGTGCTTCTAAGTCCAATAGCTCTTAAGGTGGCTGACCCCTTGCTTCTTGACTCAAATTCTTCAAGGGATGGCACCAGTCCTCCTTTCCAATTCCCTATATGGCAACTCACAAACAAGGAAACAAAGAGACAAGAAATAACCAAAGACCAAAAAAATTAAATGAAAGCTAAACCAATCGAGTTTTAAGAAGACAAATTTTCAAGGATTATTCAACAATTAAAGCAATGAAAAGCACACAAAAGCAAGCTGGGACTCAAAGAGAAACCTTCTAGTTTTGGCACTTGTTTTCACAATAATTTTCAATTGAAATTTCAGAAGTAAGATTGGTATAAAATAGGCATCAATTATAGAACAAATTTCGAGCCAAAACAACAAGCACACTTCCCTTTCACTTTTTTTTTTCCAGGACACTGATTTTTCTGCCAACTTGTGTGAATTTTATTATTTTTTTTCTTATATCCAAATAACTTAGTTCTCTTTTCATAATTTGTTTCCAGATGTCTAGAAAATTCAGTAAAAACTTCAGCTCAAAACACATAGTGACCAATTCCCAGTAATTTATACAAATTTGTATGTTCAAGCTGCCAACACCAGCGATTTCAACCTAGAAATCAAGAGTAGTGTTTATATTGCTTAAGGCTTGCATAGTTACAATTTGTGTTTGCTTATGCTCAATTATCTTGAATAACACAATTCAAGAGAACTTAAGACTTATTTTGATTCACAAATCCAGCCACAACTCAACACCACAACTCAACTTCATCATAGGCATCATGCAGGAATTGATTTAGAACATGTTATGAACTAAATAACATGCATGAATTAGACTCAAAATTCAAAAGATAGGATAAGAATGACAAGAATACATGAACAAATGTATCTAGAATTCAATCAACAAAATAAAAATTCAATACAAACTTAGAACATAATGTGACAATTACTATAACTAAACATGACTCTAAGACAACAAGGATTAAGTGATTTACACTTAGATTTTTGTGTTTTTTTTTTCTAATCAATATTTTCGCAACCTACCCTTCGGCGGGAGGGCAACACGAGACTCACGGGAGCATCTTCCAAGGAAGGAAAACGCGCAGAGTTGCCACCAGCGTTTATTTGAGGAAAACGTCGGAAAAAACCGGAAAAGACATGGTCTACGAACTTTAAGTGAAAGGTTCGGGAGTTGTATTTACGCACAAGGAAGGTATTAGCACCCCACGCGTCCGTCACAAAGGACGACAACCTTTAATCAAGTGTGCAAACATGACTTCAATTTGTGTTATCTTCCCTTTTTTACGTTCTTATGTCTTTTTATGCCTTTTTATATTTTTTTTATTTTTGTGGTCGACAAGGGTGTTTCCCTTGCTCCTACGTATTCCTCAATTGTGATAAGGAAATCAGACCTACGTAGTTCTTTTTGAGAACTAAGCGTTGGTTAAGTTGTTTTTATCCTTTTTTTGCAAGATATATTTTGGTTGAATGAAAGGTCATTTAAGGCGTTGAACCATTAAACAGTCTTTCGGTTATTTTGAAAGGAGAGAAAACATTAAGGCATTGGACCATTAATGATCTCTTATTATTATCTTTTTTGAAAGAGGTGACAAAGCTACGTGTTGATTTTAGGCTTTAGAAATCCACGTTTAACCAATAAAAGCGGAAACGACCATTTCAAGGCGTTGGACCTTAAAAATGGCTTTTTAGGTGATGACAAAAGTTTGATTTATGAATTGATTTTAACCTTAGTTTCACTTTGGTTATTAGTCAATTCGATTAAGAAAGAAAAACCCCAAAGAAAAACGTTCGATTGATTTTTTTTTATTAGTTTGTTAAAAGACATTTTTTTATTATTATATTATTATTTTTCCTGTTTTTTGGTTTTAAACGTGGTTACGGCATGACCGAATGGTCGGATTTCATTTTAACAAAAATTAAAGGATGTTACAATTCAAATGATCAGTGGAAATTTATTTTATTTTTTATTAGGCAAGAAAATGACTAAAGCACTTCAAAAGGGGATACGGAAAGTAAATGAAATAAAAATAAAAGCATGCGAAACAAGTGGGGACCACTAAGGGTACATAGAATGAATTGAAAAGTTCGATTTCGAGAACTTACCGGTTGAAGACCGAAGAACGACGAAGAACGATGAAGAACGATGGAAAAACCTTCGCGAAATCGCCCACAGAAACATCTCGGAAGCGTTACAGAAGCGCCTCGGCTTGGATTTTCTTCATGGAATCAATTTTTCTCGCTAATTTTAAGTGATTCTCAGATACCAGGAGGGTTAAACATTTTTGTTCTGCCCTCCTTCCCCTATTTATAAGGAAAAAGAGGGAGGAGCTTGCCACCCAGCTCGCCCAGATGAGCTAGGTTGCTTCCTCCACAAGGCACCGCCTTCTGGTAGAACTTCCTGGAAGGCCCAAATGGGCCTGATTGCTATTTGCACACCCCTGTTTACTAAATACACCCCTTGCCTTTTTTTGCTAATTCTTTTTCCATAACGTTACAGAACTTTACGAACTACGTAACGATACTTGTTTTCTTTCCGTAATTTCACGAAACCTTACGGATTACGTAATCATCCTTTCTTTGGCTTCCGGAATGTTACGGAACTTCACGGATTGTGCAACAATGCTTCCTTTTGACTTCCGGGATGTCACGAAACTTCACGGATTGTGCAACAATGCTTCCTTTTGACTTCCGGCATGTCATGGAACTTCACGGATTTCCTAACGATGGGTGCAAAGTACCTCGAAGTGGTCAATCTCCCCTCTTTACTTGTCTTTTATTGGAGATAAAAGGGAAGTAAAGATAAGACACTAATTTCGTTCGAGCGAAACACCATTTGGCCGGTCAATCTCCCCGCCAGCGGAACCTGCAAAAATTTTGAAAATGATCAGCACCGAATGACCAACATCATCCAGATACTGCCGAATTCGTTCCTCTTGGTTGACACAAGGCGCAGAATGACCATAATTTTTCTTTGCGCGCCATCGGACACGATCGGGCCTGGATGGAAAGGCGCAGAATTACCATAATTTGTCTCTGCGTGCCATTGGACACAATCGCCTTTGGATGATGAAAAGGTGTGTGGAATGACCATAATTTGTCTCCGCCCACCACTCGACTCACTGCTCCTGAATGACAAAGGGCGCAAAATGACCATAATTTGTCTCTGCGCGTTTATCACTCGACTCGCTGATCCAGAATGACCATAATTTGTCTTTGCGCGTTTATCACTCGACTCGCTGCTCCTGAATGACAAAGGGCGCAAAATGACCATAATTTGTCTCTGTGCGTTTATCTGGCATCGAGTCTTACAGATAGTAGAAGCGTGCGGATGACCATAATTTGTCTCTGCGTGTTATCGGGCACGATCGCCTCTGGATGACAAAAGGGCACAGAATGACCATAATTTATCTCTACATGCCATTGGACATGATTGTGTCTGAATGGCGAAAAGGTGAGCGGAATGACCATAATTTGTCTGCGCATGTCATCGAGCACGATCGCCTCTGGATGACAAAAGGGTGCAGAATGACCATAATTTGTCTCTGCGTGCCATCGGACACGATTGTGTCTGAATGGCGAAAAGGTGAACGGAATGACCATAATTTGTCTCCGCATGCCCTCGGGCCCACCGCCTCTGGATGACAAAAGGCGCAGAATGACCATATTTTGTCTCTGCGTGCCATCGGACACGATTATGTCTGAATGGTGAAAAGTGAGCGGAAAGACCATAATTTGTCTCCACATGTCATCGGGCACGATCGCCTCTGGATGACAAAAGGGCGCAAAATGACCATAATTTGTCTCTGCGTGCTATCGGACACGATTGTGTCTAAATGGCGAAAAGGTGAGCGGAATGACCATAATTTGTCTCCGCATGTCACATGACCTCAGGGTCAGTATGACAGAGATTGTGGGGCGGCCGACAAAAGCAAGGCTCTTGCTTCTACGTATCCTCAATGAGGAAATCAGACCTACGTAGTTCTGGATAACGTGTGAGACTAAAATAGTCTCGGTGTTTTCTTCACTAAAATGCGAACATGCTTTAGTAAATAGACAAAACTTCCAACTGATCAGAGCAACATATGCTTTTTGGATGAAAAACAATGTGTCTACCGGGGAAGGAGAGTATGCTGACGAAATCTTCTCATAACCATAAATGAGATTTTGGATGTTAGCATTTCGCTTCTAAATGACCATTTAGAGGAAACACTGGGTTCAACAAAAATAGAAGTAAATCACTCAAAGTGTATCAATCTCACACAGGTAAGTGTTTCATCCTAATTCCGAACCATAGATATGTCATGACTTGATTTGGCAAATCATTTCCTATCAAATCAAAGATTACATGCGTGATCATGGATCAATAGGACTTTTTCTTGGGAATGGTTTGTTTTCTTGTGGGAAATGTGGCTTTGAGTGTTCTTGGCCTTTTCCTTTTCTGTTTTTGTTCAATGCGAGGTGGACAAGCCACCGACGCACAGGATTTTGGTTGGCAATCAAAGGGAGAGGACCACTTTAGGTCGTGATCCCCTTTCTTTTGTTGTTTACTTGGTGACAATTCTGTATTGTTCAGATATTGTCTGGTCCAAAGACCTTTCTGCATATTTCTTCTGTTTTCTTCCGATCCTTGATCGGGAATTTTCTTTCCTTTTTTTTGTGCTTTCTCCCACTCTTTGATTGGGAATTTTCTCCTTTTCTCCTTTTTTTTTCTTTTTTTTTTGTTTTCTTCCGAGAGCAAGGATGGACATTCTCACCCTGGATCAAGGTTTACGGTAAGTTGGGATTTTGGCTCAAGGCTTGTAGAACGGCTGAACATGATATATGTCAGGGCGTGGGTTTGGCCCGCGGTTCAAGGATAAAAGGGATGTCCCACATTATTTCCATGACACACATGCAACAATGATGATTTGGAAATTTTATGCAAAACTGGTCATGCATGCACCTATGTGGACACTCAAGCATCAAGTTTTTATGGACACTCATGCATGCACCTATGTGGACACAAAGAAAAGTTGGAAGTTATCTCCTTTCACAAGCATGTTGTTTTCTAGCTAGACAACTTTTTATTTTCTTTTATTTTCTTCTTTTTTTTCTCTTGCTTCCTCTTTTTCCTTTTCCCTTTTCTTTTTAAAGTTATTATCATTTATTCATTTTTTCTCCTTTTTTCTTTTTCTCTCAAAAAAGATCGTGCGGACGGGGGCGCACACTACCTACTTACGTCTAACCACAAGGTAAACGAAAAGAATGCACAAAATGGTAAGTCGCAAAAAAAAAACGGTGACGAAATAACTGAGAGCCATAACGCCAAGCAAAACATAATAACAACAACGTTAGTAACCATATAGACAAAAACTGAAAATAGTAATGTCAACAACAATATAGACAATAACAGAAAACGTTAATAGCAAACTAACAGAAAACAATAATGTCAATAAAAAGGTGCGGTGACCTCGGTCACGTGGCTCCGCTCCTCCCAAGAAACCGAGCAAATCCGTCATCTCCTCATCCATACGGGCCTCCTCTGCATTGCTGGGGGATCCTGCAAGCGCCTCCCCTGCCTGGGCCTCGGGCCAGTCTCCAGGCCATGCGACCTTAGCCCCAAAATGCTCTGGAGTAGGGCACGCAAAAGGAGCGAAACCCTGCCCCTGCTGACTAAGGCTGAACCGGTAGAGACATTCATGTATCTACACCTACCCTCAGTGGTTGGCCGCCTACTGGCGAACCAAGTGCTGTAGATAACGCTCCATGCCTAGTGATCCAGCGGGATCGGCCTGATGAGGTGGTGGCGGTGCGTCTGCGGCCTGAGGTGCATCACCCTGTGCCTGCCTAGGCCTGCAATACTTATCGATGAAGGCTCGGGTGATCGGCGGTCGGATCACCTTACTAGGGGTGACGGGAACTCCGAATGACTGGCAGAGGCCCGTGATCAATGCCGGAAACCCCAGGGCCCTGTTAGACTTATCCGGGTCTAGAGGGTGCCTGGAGGGTGGCATACCTGCAAACAAATAGATGGCATCAGCAATCACCTGGGCCACGTGGACGCTCATCCGTATCAGGATGGCATACCAACTGACACTTTGGCAAAGGGAGATCAGAGTTATGATCGCTAGGCAAGACATTGCTGAGTAGCAATGTCATCCACGTCTGGGTCAGGGTGGTCATGCTAGTGCGCATGATCCGCACCCGCCTCCCTGTAGCGGTCCGGGCGAAATCCTGCCCCGGTGTGCATAACAGTTGGGCAATGGCCTCCTCGTCGAACCCGTCGGCCCTGTTCCTCCTCTGAATGAACTCACACTCCTGGCCTTCCTCCAACACTAGTGGGTCACCCAGGAACTAGCTGAGGACATCTGCGTCAAAAGGAATCCACTGACCCCTCACCCATGAACGCATGTCTCACACTCCCTCCTCTGTGGGCCAAGCATTAGCATAAAACTCCAGGACTACCTCAGGGTCATACTTAGCCATGGGAGTCACCAGCGACGCCCAATGTCGGTGAGCTATCTCCTCCTGAAAATTTGTGTACTCATCCTCCCTGAGCTGGACGCGCCTCTCTCTGTGGAACGACCATTCTTTGATGGCCTCGAAGTGCTGCCGGTGCTCGGCGCTCCGGAAACGGTGGCTATCAAACTTGGGGGCGGCACTGGTCCCTTCAGCCGCGGTGTCTCTCCTAGACCTCTTCATGGAAAGCTTTTTCGGAGCCATTTCCTATGAGGACAAACATTTGGAAGGTTAATTTACAAGGAAATGCTAATTTAAAGCAAAAACGGCATACTAAACTTTTCGACTTAGAACAAACTTGTGCACACATTTCCCTGAAGAAGAACATTTATGAACGTGCATACACGCAAAATATCCTGCTATCTATATCAATATACAAGGATATTCAAAACATTCTAGCTACTTATATCCCACACATATCCTTTTGAAAAGAATTCATATATGCATGCTCAAGGTATTGTGCCAAAATTTCATATGTCCGTATTCAAAGTATTTTGCTACCAAAAGTTACATACGCACATTCATTTCTTTGCTAAACTTATACACATGCATACATGAAATATTCTTGCTACCCGAGCTCATATACATACATGTCTTTGCTAAATCTGTACACATGCATATTCAAAGAATCTTTGCTACAAAAGAAATTACATTTCATGCGTATTCAAGTATCTTGCTACTCAAATTACATTTCAATTCAACAAGGTTTTTGGTGAGGTATCTCTTTGCTATCTACATGCAACATACACATATCTTGTGAGGTATTTTGCCACCTATTCTACATCTATATGTGCATGATGAAAAACATTCTCAAACAACTAGGCAAACATCATGGTGCAGACCCAAAAAATAGTGGCTGGCCTAAAGGGAAATCCCTATCACAATGCCCTCATTTTTATGCTTTCTTGCACTCAAAACCAAAGGCTTGGATTCCTAGGTCTAAGTACTTAATTTGGGCACTTATTTTAACCTCTACATGCTGTCCATATATACACAAACCAGCCCCTCAATCCAAAGTTCTAAAAAACATGCCCAAATGTCATTGGGGCATTTCACCGAGCACTTGGTGGGCGCACTTTTGGGTGCCAATAACAAGGGAATAGGGGCAATGTGGCCTGCCCCATTATTTCAGAACACAACCTAGGCCTAAGGCCATCCCCTACAACCCCTCAATTCAAAGAAACAAAGCACAAATTTTCCCCAAATTGTCTCACGGAATTGGCCAAATTATAAACCATCCAAAGCATAAAAGGCATCAATGGAAAGCTAAAAACCAAAGGATAGTGCACTTACTTGTATGGAGTGACCAAAAACACTAAGAATGGAAGCAAAAGCGCAAAAATGGTGGCCTAGGGGTGAAAATCCACAAATCCCGTGGGTGTTTGCATTTTTTGAATGAAGGGGGAGAGTTTTGGGTGGAGAAAAACTCCCCCTCCCTCGTTTTTATGTTTACAGGTGAAGGGGTGCTCACCCAGGCGAGCTAACCTGTATTTTTTTTTTGGAAAGACACAAGTATGCACTTTCTACGGGTCGGCGTTCGCTTACTCGAACCCCCTTTAGGGTAGATGAGGCATCCGATATTTACTTTAAAGACACAACAATAATAATTACTGGGAATTTAAAGGATACTAGGTTGTCCCCCAACTGTGCTTCCTGTTGGTCCAGTGCTGGGCATGAGATGACGATCTATCGATCGTGACCCTAGCCTCTACTTGCATCCGTCCCTAAGTACCTGAAAGTAGAAAATGACATCGCGCAGCAAACTATGGCCACGTCACCGTTTTACCTTGATTGGTTTATGCCTTTAGACCCATCCCGACATTTGACCACTGCCTAAGATGATTCTGCTCCTATCATAACAAAATATGCATGCATATGAGTATGCATGAGTGTTTTCAAATGCAATAATCCTTTTAGTGAAAGCTGGTCAATTTAATTTTTATTAGGCACTTGGGGCAACCCATGGACTGAGCGAAAAGGCTCAGGTTATCACAAACTACACATGGTTTAAAGCACAAAGTGAGGACTGGAGCCTCAATCCCATGTTCTCTTCTTTTAAAAGACTGTGACTAGAAAATTACAGTGGACAGGAATCCCTGGGGGAAACCAAGAAGAACACACAAAAACAAAAGAACATGCAGCGACTTCCTCAATTGCCCCAGATCCTAAGCATAGTATCGCTTGACAACATCGGAGTTCACGGGTGAAGGTAGCTCCTCGCCATCCATGTTGGTAAGCACCAGGGCCCCTCCGGAAAAAACCCTTTTTACAATGAAAGGCCCTTCGTAGTTCGGGGCCCACTTCCCTCGATTATCTTTAACAGTGTGGGACATCTTTTTCAGCACAAGGTCGCCCTCATGGAACTTGCGTGAGCGCACCTTCTTGTTGAACGCATTCTTCATTCTTTGTTGATACAGGCGTCCATGGCTCAGGCCGTCAAGCTCTTACCTTCAATAAGGTTGAGTTGGTCGTAGCGTGTTTGAGCCCACTCTGATTCTTCTTGGCCTGATTCCGCTAGTATCCTCTGGGAAGGGACCTCTACCTCAAACGGGAGTACCGCTTCCATTCCATAAACCAAGGAGTACGGTGTTTCCCTAGTAGAAGTTCGTACCGAAGTTTGGTATCCATGCAGGGCAAAAGGCAACATCTCATGCCAATCTTTGTACGACATTGTCATCTTCTGAATAATTTTCTTAATATTCTTATTATCTGCTTCCACGGCTCCGTTCATCTTTGGTCGGTAGGGCGTGGAATTGTGATGCTGGATTTTGAAATCCACGCACATTTCCTGCATCATTTGGTTATTTAGATTGGTGCCATTGTCAGTAATGATCTTCTTAGGGAGTCCGTACTGACAAATCAGCTCCCTCTTTATGAATTTGACCACCACACTCCTCATGACATTGGTGTAGGAAGCCGCTTCGACCCATTTGGTGAAGTAATCTATCACCACGAGAATGAAGCGATGACCGTTCGAAGCCTTGGGTTCGATGGCCCATATGATGTCTATCCCCCACATGGAAGAAGGCCAAGGGGCAGACATGACATTTAAAGGATGTGGCGGAACATTGATATTGTCCGCGAACGCTTGACATTTATGGCATTTCCTTACATGGGTGCAGCAATCGCTTTCCATGGTGAGCCAGTAATAACCTGCTCTAAGGATCTTCTTGGCCATAGCATGCCCATTGGCGTGCGTTCCAAACAAACCCTGGTGGACTTCCTCGATCATGTGGTTCGCCTCTTTGGCATCCACGCATCGCATGAGGGTCATGTCATGGTTTCTCTTGTATAGGATGCTTCCGCTCATGAAGAAACCGGCCTCCAATCTCCTCAATGTCCTTTTGTTGTTGTTGGAAGCCTCTGGTGGGTACTCTTTGCTTTCAACGTATCGCTTGATATCAAAATACCAAGGCTTACCGTCCCGCTCCTCTTCCACCTAACAACAATGCGCGGGTCTGCCACGACACCAGAACTCTATGTACGGTAGGTCCCCGTGCAGTGTTAACTGGAACATGAACGCCAAAGTGGCGAGCGCATCCGTCATTTGATTTTCCTCTCGGGGAACGTGATGGAAGGAGATCTCATCAAAGGAACCGCCAATTCCTTGATATAGGCTTGGTAGGGTATCAACTTGGGGTCTCTAGTTTCCCATTCCCCTCTCAGCTGGTGGATCACTAGTGCAGAGTCCCTGTACACCTTGAGCAGCTTGACATTGGAGTCAATTGCCGCCTGGACGGCCAGGGCACACGCTTCATACTCACCCATATTGTTGGTGCAGTCAAACCCCAGTCTGGCTGTGAAAGGTATACATTGATTGCTGGAGAGACCAATACTGCTCCAATGCCATGGCCTAGAATGTTTGACACTCCATCAAACCATACGATCCACTTGTCCCGGTCCTCGTCTAGCTTTTCCTCAAACAAGGCCATGATGTCCTCATCCGGGAATTCAGGATGCATGGGTTGATAGTCGTTGAGAGGCTGTTGAGCCAAATAATCTGCCAAGGCACTTCCTTTTATCGCCTTTTGGGTGATGTAGACTATGTCGAACTCGGATAGCAAAACCTGCCACCGGGCAATCCGCCCTGTGAGAGCAGGCTTCTCAAAGATGTACTTAACCGGGTCCATCTTGGATATCAACCAGGTGGTATGGCTCAGCATGTATTGTCTTAGACGGTGGGACGCCCAGACTAAAGCACAACACATTCTTTCGAGCAGGGAGTAGTTCATTTCACAGGCTGTGAACTTCTTACTCAAGTAGTAGATAGCGTGCTCTCTCTTCCCGGACTCGTCATGTTGCCCCAGCATACATTGTTGGATCAAGTGGCCTCAAAATAATTAAGAAGGGGGGTTGAATTAATTATTCTTAAACCTTTACTAATTAAAAAATTACTCTTCTAAGGATTTTACTAAATTGTTAAGAGAATGAGGAGTAGAAGAGAAACTTAACAGAAAGTAAAAGCGGAAATTAAATGCACAGCGGAAAGTAAAAGAGTAGGGAAGAAGGAAACAAACACACAAGAGTTTTTATACTGGTTTGGCAACAACTCGTGCCTACATCCAGTCCCCAAGCAACCTGCGGTCCTTGAGATTTCTTTCAGCCTTGTAAAAATCCTTTTACAAGCAAAGATCCACAAGGGATGTACCCTCCCTTGTTCTCTTTGAAACCCTAGTGGATGTACCCTCCACTAGAACTGATCTACAAGAGATGTACCCTCTCTTGTTCTCAGTCAAACCCAAGTAGATGTACCCTCTACTTGTACCACAAAGGATGTACCCTCCAATGTGTTAAGACAAAGATCTCAGGCGGTTAAACCTTTGATACTTTGTGAATGGGGATACAAAAGAATTCTCAGGCAGTTAGTCCTTTGAACACTTTTGTATAAGGGAATGGGAAGAATCAAAAGAATTCTCAGACTGTGTCGTTTTGAATTCTTTGACAAGGGACAAGGGAGACACAAAAGAATTAAGGCGGTTAGTCCTTTGTTCTTTTAGAAAAGGGAGAAGAGAGACACAAAAAGAATTCAAGCAGTTAGTCCTTGGCGAATTCTTTTCGGCAAAGGGAGAAGAGAATGAAAAGATGAATAGCACAAGTTTTCAAGGTTTGGAAAACCAGAAAACTTCAGAAAGCTTTTGGTACAAAGAAGAAAAATAAATTCAAAGAGATTCAAGGCTTGTAAAGGATTGTAAGAGATTGATTGGAAAAGTATTCAAGATTGTTGAAATGCAAAACAAAGCCTTGCTTTTATAGACTCTTCATGTTTGGTCAAGACAACCATTAGAAGAGTTATGACTTTTAGAAAAACTTAAAAAACCAATTTGAAAAAGTCAAAAACTATTTGAAGAGTTACATCTTTTGATTTTATTCAGAAACAATCACTAGTAATCGATTACCAAATCAGTGTAATCGATTACACAAAGCTTTTGTGTGAAAGGATGTGACTCTTCACATTTGAATTTGAATTTCAACATTCAAAGGCACTGGTAATCGATTACCAAAACATTGTAATCGATTACAGATTTTTGAAATTAATTGGAACGTTGTAAATTCAATTTGAAAACTTTTTCAAAACAATTTTGCTACTCGTAATCGATTACAACAATCTGGTAATCGATTACCAGAGAGTAAAAACTCTTTGGTAAACATGTTTTGAGAAAAATCATGAGCTACTCAATTTTTGAGAAAAAACTTTTCATACTTATCTTGATTCATGAATCTTGAGTCTTGAATCTTGATCTTGATTCTTGAGATCTTGAACCTTGAATCTTGATTCTTGACTCTAAACTTTCTTCTTAAGTCTTGAATTCTTCTTGATTCTTATCTTGAACTCTTGAATTGTTCTTGATTCACTTGAGTTGTTCTTTGATTGATCTTTGAGCTTTTTGTCATCACCTTTGTCATCATCTTTTGTTATCATCATTGTTATCATCAAAACATCTTTGAATCACCTTTGATTCACCATGAAGCTTTGCTTCTACAATCTCCCCCTTTTTTATGATGACAACTTCTGAAATCAAGAAACACACACAAACTTTTTCCTAGTCGATCACTCACATAAATTCTCCCCCTTTGTTTTTGAATTTGTGCTTATCTTAAAATTAAATTGATTACTCATGTGAGTTCTTGATTTAATCCCATTTCTCTCCCCCTTTGGCATCAACAAAAAGCCAAAGTGCGTATCAAAATTTAAAGTATACAGATATAACTTAAACATCCATACAATCTTCATGGAAAAATATCAACCAAATCATGAAGCAAGAAGCAAAAACCATGAAAACCATGAAGCAACAATCATGAATAGATTAATTATAAAATCCACATAGCCAAATAACATATTTAATATTTGTTCAAGCATACCATGCAAGTAAGGAAATAGTAAATTGTTCAATTACCATAATAATAATAGAGATTTATTTTGATAAGTCACTAACGTCTATTAGTCCTAATTCTCTTCTAATGTTATAGAAGGTATCTTTACTTAGTGGTTTTGTAAAGATGTCTGCAAGTTGATTTTTAGTATCAACAAACTCAAAAACAATATCACCTTTTAAAACATGATCTCTAATAAAATGATGCCTAATTTCTATATGCTTGGTTCTAGAGTGAAGAACTGGATTTTTAGATATGTTTATAGCACTTGTGTTGTCACATTTTATGGGAATGTGATCTAATATTATTCCATAGTCAGATAGTTGTTGCTTCATTCACAAAATTTGTGCACAACAACTACCAGCAGAAATGTATTATGCTTCTGCTGTGGATAATGCTACACTATTTTGTTTCTTGCTATTCCAAGAAACAAGTGCAGACCCTATGAATTGACATGTACCACTAGTACTTTTCCAATTTATTTTTGATCCAGCAAAATCTGAATCTGAGTATCCTACTAGGTTGCATAAAGAATTCTTAGGGTACCATAATCCTAAACTAGTTGTTCCTAATAGATATCTTATAATTCTTTTTACTGCCATTAAATGTGAAAACTTTGGATTTGATTGAAATCTTGCACACATGGATACACTAAACATAATATATGGCCTACTTGCAGATAAGTAAGGTAGAGATCCAATCATACCTCTGTATTGCTTTGGATCAACATGTTGACCGGATTCATCTTTGTCAAGATAACAACTTGTATTCATAGGAGTAGCCAAGTGTTTTGAGTTTTCCATTCCAAATCTCTTAATGAGTTCTTTGCAATACTTTGCTTGATTGACAAAGATCCCATCATTTGTTTGTTTGATTTGTAGTCCAAGAAAGTAATTTAACTCACCCATCATGGACATTTCAAATTCACTTTGCATGTCAATAGAAAACTCCTTGCACAAAGATTCATTAGTAGATCCAAAAATTATATCATCAACATAAATTTGTACTAACAAGATATCATTATCCTTCTTTTTTATGAATAAGGTGGTATCTACCTTCCCTCTATTAAAATTCTTTTCTAATAGGAATTTACTTAATCTTTCATACCAAGCCCTAGGTGCTTGTTTTAAGACATAAAGTGCCTTCTTTAATCTATAGACATGGTCTAGTTTTTGTGAGTCTTCAAACCCAGGTGGTTGTTCCACATATACCTCCTCCTGAATTAGACCATTTAAGAAAGCACTCTTGACATCCATTTGATATAGTTTAAAATTCATAGCGGATGCATATGCTAATAACATCCTAATGGCTTCTAATCTAGCTACAGGTGCAAAAGTTTCTTCATAGTCTATACCTTCTTCTTGGTTATATCCTTTTGCTACAAGTCTAGCTTTATTTCTAATTACTATACCATTTTCATCCAATTTATTTCTAAATACCCACTTAGTTCCTATGATTGCATAATCTGAAGGTTTTTCTACTAATTCCCATACATCATTTCTTTCAAATTGATTTAATTCTTCTTTGCACCTTCCCATCCTTCTTAGGGACTGGTACAATGTTGGTAACCCATTCTGGGTACCGAGCAATAGCCAAAAAACCAGCATCAAATTGTTTCTTTACCTCTTCTTTTATTTTCAAGGATGTCTCGGGCTTCATCCTCCTCAGCTTTTGTTTTACCGGGGAACACTCAGGATTTAGAGGTAATATATGTGGTACGATGTCAGAACTCAAACCGGGCATGTCTTGGTACGACCAAGCAAAGATGTCTTGGTAGTCTTTTAGCAGGGCTGTCAATTCTTCACGGATGGGTGCGGTCATACTCGTGCCTATCTTTACTTCTTTTTTCCCATTATCGGTTCCTAAGTCCACTAGTTCTGTCTCTTCTTGATGAGGCCCCATCTCTTGGTCCTCATGGGCGATTATCTTCTCCAACTCCGGGGGAAGTCCTACATCTTCGTCCTCTTCACCCTCTGTCTGATCTGTTTCTTGCTTGAAATCGATGGTCGGGTCCCAGGTATTAGTACCTTCGAGGGACTCGTCGTCGGATCTGGCGTTTTAAACGTAAAGAAATAAACATGCAAATGAATGAGAATGGGTAGAGACGTAGGAACAGATGAAGAAAGATCTTTATATTATAAATGTAGGAACAAAAGACATAATGCCTTAACAAAAGGAAACTCTAAAGCCTAGGCCCAACCGTAGAGTTTAAAAGCCACAAAGGGTTACATTATGTTTGTCGCGTAAATGTCTGGGCGCTCCTCCACTTGCCAATTTCCTAGTTGGAAACCAGGAGGGCATGGTCGTACCAAATCCGTCCCACTCGGAGAGTCATCTTCGCATATCGCAACAACTTGTCCTTCGTGTCCTAGACCCGCGCTTATAAAGCTCCTATTGATGTGGCAGGGCGGGCCCCCTTCGACTTTTCGTCCCAATTGCGAGCTTTGGCTTCCGCTCTTCCTTCCCCCAACACTTTTTCTTATGTCCGCTTGTGTGGGTTTATAGCCTAACCCAAACTTCCCACGGTTTCCTCTGGTACTTATCAGGCTGGTTTTGCCGCCGTTGTTCATGGCTAAACCCATTCCGGGCTCGTAACCATTCCCCAACATCACTCGGGCCACCATTACTGTTGTATCGGACAGGCATGGTTGCCCATAGAAGGAATCCACGAAGGCAATGCTTACTACCTCAAAAGACTAGAAGGCTGTTTCTAATGACTCCTCCGCGGCTTCCACATATGGCATAAAGGACGGGCAACTTACCAAGATGTCTTCCTCGCCAGACACAATAACCAAATGCCCTTCTACTACGAATTTCAATTTTTGGTGGAGTGTGGAGGAAACGACTCCCACTAAGTGAATCCACGGGCGTCCCAAAAGATAGTTGTAAGCCGGGTAAATATCCATTACTTGGAAGGTAACCTGACAGGTATGGGGGTCTATCTGTACAGGGAGGTCGATCTCTCCCCTAACCTCTCGGCGGGTGCCGTCGAAGGCACGGACCACCATGGAACTTGGCTTTAGATGGGAAGCGTTAAACGATAATTTCTCCAATGTGCTTTTGGGCATTACGTTTAAACTGGAACCGTTATCGATGAGCACCTTGGCCACGACGTGGTCCATGCATTTGACTGATACATGCAAAGCCCTGTTATGCATTTTCCCCTTGGCAGGGATTTCTTCTTCGGCGAAGGGGAGATAGTTGTTGGCGGTGATGTTATTGACGAGTCCTCCAAAGCCTTCTACAGAGATATCTTGGGCCACATGAGCTTCATTCAAGACCTTTACTAGCAAAGCCCGATGAGGCTCAGAGCTCATAAGTAATTCCAAAAGAGAGACCCTGGCCGGTGTTTTGTTGAGCTTCTCAATGACCTTGAACTCGCTTTGCTGAAAAATACGAAGGAACTTGCCTGCCTCCTCTAGCATTACTTCCTTCTTGCCATAGCCATCCCTTTTCTCCAGAAGACCTTTTACTAGAATATCCTCGTTCGGAGTGAGGGTCGTTTTGTCATTTTGTTCTCCTTCCATCTTTGCCTTCCCTTTAACATTTGCGGGTTGTGTCAGCAGGTCGAGGGGTGCAAACACGCGACCGCTGTGGGTCACGCCGCTCAGCCCCGTGATATTGGTTAACTTGGCTGACAACGAGTTGATGTTGGTGACCTCTTCCTTCCTTTCACTTGGAGGTGCATACCTCCACGAGACTGCGTGGCTATTTCGGTATGGAAACGGAACAGGTTTAACTACCGAGGGGTATCGGGGCTTTTGGGGAGCTGCGTCTTTGGTGAAATATACCACTAAAGGCTTAGGCCTTCCAAAACTTCTCTCATATGCAGACTGCATACATATATGCTGCTCTTCCCTCCCCTCATCGCCGACTTCCAATCGACCTTAATCTATCATCTGTTGCAACAGGTCCTCCACTGCTAAACATGTTTCCATGTTATGTAGCTCGCCGGGATGCATCAAACAGGAATCCTCTCCGTGCCCAACGTGGGGAATTACGCCCCCCTTTTGTAGGGCCTCGTAGATAAACCTCCTGGGGGTCGTCACGTCCTTCAAAGGCTTAGACCTACGCGGCCTCCCCGACTCAACGGCTTTAACTGCTCCCCCTCCATGATTGGCGAGCGGGTTTGTTTTCACGTTGGGCCGATCCTCTTGAAACGTCAACCATCCGGCGTCTATCAAATGTTGGACCTTGTATTTAAGGGCCAAGCATTTTTCGGTAGAGTGGCCCGGAGTTTTCCCATGGTATGCGCAAGTTGCGTCAGGGTCATACCACTTTGGGAAAGGAGGCTGGTAGATCTTCCCGGGAGATATCACAGCCATCTGGTTGTCGATGAGGGACGGCAAGAGGTCTTCGCACGTCATTGGGATCAGGGTGAATTCTGGAATTGGCCTTGGGGGAAAGTTCCTCGTCGCGTTGGAACCGGCACCAAAGTGGGCATTGTCGGCCGAGCGAGTTGTGGTTGGAGCCGGAGCTTGAGGGGCCTCCCTTTGGATGGGGGCGGGCACTCTAGGCTGTACTGGTGCTGAATTGGAAGAGTTCCCGACGTGAGTTGAGAAGCTTAGGTGATGTTGCGCGTACTGATGGGTACCACGAGAGGTCTGCGGTGGCTTGACCCATGTGGGCACCGAAGTGACGACATGGGTATCTCCTTCCTTCCTTTTTGCCCCAGTTGCTCCGATCCTCCTAGCATTGGTACTTGTGGAGGAGATGTAATCGAACTTCCCTCTCTTCAAACCTACTTCGATTCTCTCCCCGGCAAATACCAAGTCCGCGAAGCTGGAGGGCATATAGCCTACCAACTTCTCATAGTAAAACACCGGTAAGGTGTCTACCATCATGGTAATCATCTTCCTTTCGACCATGGGAGGGGCCACTTGTGCTGCCAGGTCTCTTCACCGCTGTGCGTACTCTTTAAAGGTCTCACTTTCCTTCTTAACCATGTTCTGCAGCTGAGTGCGATCGGGAGCCATATCGGAATTGTACTGATATTGCCTAAGGAAGGCAGTAATCAGATCCTTCCAAATACGGATGCAGGAAGCTTCTAGATTAGTGTACCAAATGACCGCGGCTCCAGCCAAGCTATCTTGGAAAAAGTGCATTAACAACTTTTCATCCCTAGAATGCGCCCTCATCTTGCGACAATACATCTTGAGATGGTTCTTAGGACAAGTCGTCCCTTTGTACTTGTCGAAATCAGGTACCTTGAATTTTGGGGGGATGACGACATCCGGTACCAAGCAAAAATCCGCCATGTCCGTGAACGGATAGTCGCCAAAGCCTTCAACAGCTCTCAATCTCTCCTCGATGAGATCGAGTTTCCTTTTTTCTTCCGCCATCGGGGGTGGTCCTTCTGTGGACAAGAATATTGGCTGTGTTGTGAGGTTGTGCTCAGGCAATTTATTGGGCGCCGGCCCCTCGACGGGGACCGGGGGTTAGAAATTGACATCCCCTTGGGCATACTCTCAATGATCCTCGTGGACCTCGTTGGGCTATCGAGGAGGCTCCCCTTCAAGGATGGGGGAAGGGACATGACCCGCGTCATCACGTTTGATTGGTGGCGTGTAATTAGGTGGTAATCCATAAGGGTAAGCCACCCGGTTGTATCCCAAATGGGGGTTGCTGATGTGCCCCAGTGTGCTCCTTTCTCGTCCTACTGCGTTTGGGAGAGGATGGTGCGCGATAGCTGGGAGAGTTGGGTCTGCTTCGGCAACCGAACTAACAACGGCAGCAGTGGCCACGTTATTCTCTATGAGTTGTCTCATTCCTAACATGGGCTCTATCATTGAAGCCATTTGCTCTTTCAAAGCCGACATGTCGGCTTTCATCTGTTCCTGTGTCTCCTCTTGGTCACCCATTGTCCTAGATTTGGATCTGGTGCGATAAGGATGCCTTGGGCCGCGTTTAGTTATGGCGTTTTTCCAAAAAACCAAACATGAGGAGTAGGTAAAGAAAAATGAATGCATGCTAGAGATAAAATGCGGGAGTGATTTGATTCGCACTAATCTTTGGAATAAAAACATGGGATAAACTCATTTTATTCAGAAAGTTATAACTAGTCAAGATGTGAGTGACAATACAAACTTCCTAGCGGTTTCTAATTATATGGGCCATTAAGTCTATCATATGCTGACAATAGCTGAGAAGTCTGTGGATCTCCTCGGCGGCGGAGTAGGTGTCCGCCATTGCTTTGGCCTTGGCTAGCAATCGGGGAAGCTCTTGACTCCCGTTTAAGGTAAGAGCAAATCGGTGCTTCCACATTGTTGCCTCTTGATGTAACGAGTCGATCACCCTTCCCCTAGCCTCCTTTTCCGCGTACACTTGGTCATACTCGTCCGCCACTTTATGCTCGTGGGCCATGGCTAGATTTAATTCTTCTTGGTACTTGTTGATGATGGCTAACATGCTGGTCTCTGTCTCACATAAACGCTGAGACAAGTTTCTTTTGGATTTTGAGCAAGCAGCTAACTCCTCTTTTAAGACCATGCTATGTGCTCGTGATTGGTCTCTCTCTTCCCTTCGAAGCTTGAGCTCACTGTTGCTGCCCCACAAAGCTCCACGGAATTTTTCTCGGCCATGCTCTTCCTTGCGAGCCCTCTTGGTTTCTTGTTCAAGGGCTCTTGTGGTAACTGCATTTCCTTCTCGTAACTCGGCACACTCTTTCCGGACGTCTGGAGCGACTAACTTGAATTTTTCTTTGGCAAGTCTTGCTTTTCCTAGTTCGGTTTTTAGAGCCCGGACTTCTTCATCCTCTTCCGGAGCTTCGAAGCTCTCCTCTTTGATAATTTTCAACTTGGAGAGCCAATCTAACCCTCGTGTACGAACTTTCATCCATTCATGATAACCACCGATGATGCCATTACGGATGCCCCTAAGTTCTTTATCTTTCCTTAACGGGCCTTCCCACGCCTTATGTACTCTTTGTATAGCCTTGAAACTTTGCACACCGAAATCTCTCGCAAGGAAAGGAGAAAGGCTTTCTTCCGTCAATGCTCCCCTCATGGGGTACCCTAACTGTCTTATAGCAAGTGCGGGATTGTAGTTAATGCAACCCCTCGTTCCTATTAATGGGATGTTTGGGTAGTCCCCACATGAGAAGAGAACTCCCTCCTTTCCTTCCTTCCATCGAGGAAACCAGTTGATTGTTCTGCCTTCTATCCCAGCCAAGTGTTGGTCCCAATCTACTCCTCTCTTTTCGACACACGAGCGATGGCTTTGGAGCGGACATGGATGCCTTATGTCTTGTTGGAATAGGTGCGAAACCAACCATACACAAAGAGCGGGTAAACAGCAGATGATCCGTGTGCCACTCTTCTCGCACCTTCGGTCAAATGTGTCAAATAAGTCCGCCAAGATAGCTACCACCGGGCTCTCTTTGCTATGGTGATATGCAAGGAAAGCATCAATTGCGGCTAGGTCCACCAAACCATCCATGTTTGGAAAGAGGACAACCCCAAAGATTAGCAATGCTAATACGTCCATAAATGGGACCCACTCTTCTTGATTCACCATATCCCTTGCCTTGCCTTCTAAGTACTTCCGTGGTAGGCCCACTACGTCGTTTCAAGTTTGCTTTACACGACCCAATCCTCTCGCCGAATCCCTGACCATAACTGCAATCTTGCTCAAGGAGGGAAGAAACCCGGAGAAAAGATACGGTTTCCTTCCCCCAAGAGGACATCCTAGAATCTCCTTAAATTCTTCGATAGTTGGTACTAATTGGAAGTCTCCAAACGTGAAGCATCTCAAAGGCTGGTCATAGTATTGGGTGAGTGATACAACGGCTTCTGTGGATATCTCTGCTATGGTCAAATCTAAAATTTTTCCGCCTTGCGGAAGGCTTGCATTTGGAGAGGTCCCATCAACCGCCCTAACTCCTTAATGCTGATGATATCTAGGCCCTTAATCTTGACTTGATAAAACCTTTTTCCAGTTTGATTTGTTCCCATGTTTTACTAAAGTGAAACAAAAACCTAGTGCGAATCAAAACTCTGACATCTATCATGGGTGGAATGGATGAATGCATGAAGAAATGCATATGACACAGATGCAATTTATGAATACGGGAGCCCGAGAAATTGTCTCCTTCTTAGATACAACATCTTGGGGTAGCACGGTGCTCGACATATGTATTTAAAAAGGTGGCACAGACCCTCCGTTGGTTTGCCAAAGAGAGGGGATCAAGACAAAACCCGTGCATGATAAGGCACAACATGGGAATGTACATAGTATGACACTATCCACAAACAAATATAATCATAGGGGTACATGACATTTTGACTATATGCATGACAGTGTGAAAAAAATGGCACGCAACGTGCTTGCTCTGTGCCCCTATTTTAGGGACCTATATGGGAGAGAGCTAAAAGGGATTTTAACGATAATTCCCAACGTTGTCATATCTCTCTTGATGGTCTCTAGAGGTATCATCCCCTTTGAAGAACGTATTGCAGCAATAGGGACTACTAGCAACAATATGTTGTCAAAGAGAAAAACTCTAGATGAGGGTTCATTGTAATCAAGCAAGTCGGAGACCTAGCATGATCACAGATTCACCTCCACTCCTTAAGTTCCAACGAACCCAGGTATAGGGCCCCTTTTTCAACTCACCGTGTGTGCAAATAGTGTTGGTGTTTATGTGCATCACATGAATAAATATTTACCTCATGCATACATTTTAAAACACACTAAAAGCATCAAAAGAGTTTATATACACAAGAACATAAGAAAGAAAGAAGAAAAGACAAAGAACAAGAACAAAAGGGAAGTCATAGTAAAGAAAGCACACTGATTGATTGGCCTAACTCTCTAAAAAATAGTCCCCAGCGGAGTCGCCAACTGTCGCAACCTACCCTTCAGCAGGAGGGCGACGCGAGACTCACGGGAGCATTTTCCAAGGAAGGAAAACACGCGGAGTCGCCACCAACGTTTATTTGAGGAAAACTTCGGAAAAAACCGGAAAAGACATGGTCTACGAACTTTAAGTGAAAGGTTCAGGAGTTGTATTTACGCACGGGGAAGGTATTAGCACCCAACACATCAGTCACAAAGGACGGCAGCCTTTAATCAAGTGTGTGAATATGACTTCAATTTGTGTTAACTTCCCTTTTTTACGTTCTTATGTCTTTTTTGCCTTTTTATATTTTTTTATTTTTTTGTGGTCGACAAGGGTGTTTCCCTTGCTCCTACATATTCCTCAATTGTGATAAGGAAATCAGACCTACGTAGTTCTTTGAGAACTAAGCATTGGTTAAGTTGTTTTTATCCTTTTTTTGCAAGATATATTTTGGTTGAATGAAAGGTCATTTAAGGCTTTGAACCATTAAACAGTCTTTCGGTTCTATTGAAAGGAGGGAAAACATTAAGGCATTGGACCATTAATGATCTCTTATTATTATTTTTTTTTGAAAGAGGTGGCAAAGCTACGTGTTGATTTTAGGCTTTAGAAATCCACGTTTAACCAATAAAAGCGGAAAAGACCATTTCAAGGCGTTGGACCTTAAAAATGGATTTTTAGGTGATGACAAAAGTTTGATTTATGAATTGATTTTAGCCTTAGTTTCACTTTGGTTATTAGTGTCATACCCTAATTTCGTCCGGGGACCTTTGCTTGATGACATGCAACTTTTGTTTGGTCCTGGTGAGGTGCTTGGCACCCATCATTAAGCAATTTGTGAAATTCCGGGACATGTCGGAAAACAAAAGAAAATATTGATGCACAATCCGTAAGGTTCCGTGACACACCGAAAATCAAATGGAAGCATCGTTGCACAATTAATGAGGTTCCGTAACATTCCGTAAGTCAAAAAGGGGATGATTATGTAATCCGCAAGGTTCCGTAACATTACGGAAAGAAAACAAGTATTGTTATGAAATTCGTAAGTTTCCGTAACTGTACGAAAAAGAATCACCAAAAAAAAGGTAGGGGGTGTACTTAGTAAAAATGGGGGTGCAAATAGCAATCAGGACCGCTTGGGCCCTCCAGAAGATTCCTCCAGAAGGCTGTTGCTTCTGGAGGAAGCTACCCCGCTCGCCTGGGCGAGCTGGGTGGCAAGCTTCTCCCCTAATTTTCTATAAATAGGGGGAGAAGTGAAGTAGAAAAGGGTTCAGCCCCTTAGGCACTTCTCTCTCTTTCGAATTTGCTTGGAAAAATTGTTTCCGTGAAGAAAATCCAAGCCGAGGCGCTTCCGAAACGTTTTCGTAACGTTTCCGTGAGGAATTTCGCGAAGGTTTCGACCGTTCTTCGACGTTCTTCATTCGTTCTTCATCGTTCTTCGATCTTCAACGGGTAAGTACTTCGAACCAAGCTTTTCGATTCATTCTATGTACCCGTGGTGGTCCACATTGTGTTTCGTGTATTTTTATTCACGTTTCATTTACTTTTTATACCCCCCTTTTGACGTGCTTAACCATTTTATTTAAGTCATTTCTCGCTTAACCTAAAAATAAAATAAATTTCCACCGATCGTTTGAATTGTATTATCCATTAACTTCGGTTAAAATGAATTCCGATCGTTCGGTCGTGCTGTAACCACGTTGGAAATCAAAAAAGAGGTAAAATAATAATATAATAATCAAAAAATGTCTTTTAGTAAAATAAAGCGGAAAATCAATCGGACGTTTTCTCTTTGGGATTTCTCATTCTTAATTGAATTGACTAATAACTAAAGTGAAACTAAGGCTAAAATCAACTCGCCTAGTCAAGCTCGTCCACAAAAATAGGTTTTTGAAAGTTTATCACTTCAATTTCTTATTAAGTAAAATGGGTCATTTTTAAGGTCCAACGCCTTAAAATGATCACCTTTCAAGTAAAAAGAATCACTTGATTCACGCATAAAAGAACTACGTAGGTCTGATTTCCTCATCGCAATTGAGGAATACGTAGGAGCAAAGGGAAACACCCTTGTCGACCACAAAAATAGAAAAAATATAAAAAGGTGTAAAGGATATAAAGACATAAAAAGGGAACATAAAAATCAAGGTCATGTTTGCACATTCGATTAAAGGTTGACGTCCCTTGGGACGGACGTGTGGGGTGCTAATACCTTCCCCGTCCGTAAATACAACTCCCGAACCTTTCACTTAAAAGTTCGTAGATCGCGTCTTTTCCGGTTTTTCCGACGTTTTCCTCAAATAAACGTTGGTGGCGACTCCGCGCGTATTCCTTTCGTGGAACACGCATCCCGCGAGTCACGCGTCGCCCTCCCGCCGAAGGGTAGGTTGCGACAGTTGGCGACTCCACTGGGGACCATTTTTAAAGAGTTAGGCCATTTAATCTTGTGCAATGTTTTATCATGACTTTCTCCTTTGATTGGTTTCCATTTATTTGTCTTATGTTCTTGTGTATATAAACTCTTTGTTGCTTTTAGTGCGTTTTAAAATATATGCATGAGGTAAAAATTTATTCATTTGATGCACACAAACACCAACACTATTTGCACACACGGTGAGTTGAAAAAGGGCCCTATACCCGGGTTCATATGAACATAAGGAGTGGAGGTGAATCTGTGATCATGCTAGGTCTCCGACTTGCTTGATTACAGTGAACCCTCATCTAGAGTTTTCCTCTTTGAAAACATATTGTTGTTAGTAGTCCCTACTGCTGCTGTATGTTCTTCGAAGGGGATAATACCTCTAGAAACCATCAAGAGAGATATGACTACCTTAGGGGTTATCACTAAATGCCTAGTTAGCTCTCTCCCTTATAGGTCCCTTAAATAGGGGCACAGAGCAAACATGTTGCGTGCCATTTTTCACACTGCCATGCATAAGTATCATATACCCTTTTGCTTATGTTCAGTGAATATTGTCATACTATGTACATTCCCGCATTGTGCCTTCTGCATATGCGTCGCATATGGGTTCTGTCTTGATCCCCTCTATAGACAAATCAACGGAGGGTCCGGGTCACCGTCTTAAATACATACGTTGGGGCACTTTGCTACCCCTAGACGTTGTGTCTAAGAAGGAGACAATGTCCCGGGCACCCGCATTCTTAAAATACATCTGTGTCATATGCATTCCTTCATGCATTCATCCATTCCACCCATGAGATATCGGAGTTTTGATTTGCATCAGCTTTTTGTCTCACTTTAGTAAGCATGGGGACAAATCCAACCGGCAAGAGGTTTTACCAAGTCAAGGTTAAAGGCCTAGATACCACCAGCATCAAGGAGTTAGGACGGTTGATGGAACCTCTCCAAATGCAAGCCTTCCGCAAGACTTACGGAAAGATCTTAGAGTTGACCATAGCAGAGGTATCCATAGAAGCCATTGCATCACTCACCCAATACTACGACCAGCCTTTGAGATGCTTCACGTTCGGAGACTTCCAATTGGTACCAACCATTGAAGAATTTGAGGAAATTCTAGGATGTCCTCTCGGGGGAAGAAAACCATACCTTTCTTCCGGGTGTCTCCCCTCTTTGAGCAGAATTGCGACTGTGATCAAGGATTCAGCCAGAGGTTTGGACCGAATAAAACAGACTCGAAACGGCATAGCGGGCCTACCACGGAAGTACCTAGAAGACAAGGCGAGGGGTATGGCCAATCAAGGAGATTGGGTCCCGTTTATGGATGTGTTAGCTTTGCTAATTTTTGGGGTCGTCCTCTTTCCAAACGTAGATGGTTTGGTGGACCTAGCAGCAATCGACGCTTTCCTTGCATACCACCATAGCAAGGAAAGTCCGGTGGTAGCTGTCTTGGCAGATTTATTTGACACATTTAACCGAAGGTGCGAAAAGAGTAGCGCACGGATCATCTGTTGCTTGCCTGCCCTCTGTGTTTGGTTGGTTTCACACCTGTTCCAGCAAGACACGAGGCATCCATGTCCGCTCCAGAGCCATCGCTCGTGTACTGAAAAGAGAAGAATAGATTGGGACCAGCTTTTGGCTGGGATAGGAGGTAGAACAATCAATTGGTTCCCCCGATGGAAGGAAGGAAAGGAGGGAGTCCTTTTCTCATGTGGAGGGTACCCAAACATTCCGCTGATAGGAACGAGGGGTTGTATTAACTACAATCCCGCGCTCGCTATAAGACAACTAGGGTACCCCATGAGGGGAGCACCGATGGAAGAAAGCATGTCTCCTTTCCTTGTGAAGGATTTCGGCGCACAAAATTTCAAGGCTATACAAAGAATCCATAAGGCATGGGAAACCCCGTTAAGGAAAGATCAAGAACTTAGGGGCATTCGTAATGGCACCATTGGTGGTTACCATGAATGGCTGAAAGTTCATATACGAGGTTTAGATTGGCTCGCCAAGTTAAAAGTCGTCAGCGAAGAGAGTTTTGAAGCACCGGAAGAGGACGAAGAGGTCCAAGCTTTCAAAAGCGAGTTAGGAAAGGCGAAACTTGCCAAGGAGAAGTTCAAGTTAGCCGCTACACACATCCGGAAGGAATGTGCCGGATTACGGGAAGAGAATGCAACTACCGCAAGAGCCCTTGAGCAAGAGACCAAGAGGGCTCGCAAGGAAGAGTATGGCCGTAACAAATTTCGCGGAGCTCTGTGGGGTAGCAACAATGAACTCAAGCTGCGAAGGGAAGAGAGGGACCAGTCGCAAGCACATAGCATGGTCTTGAAAGAGGAGTTAGTTGCCTGTTCAAGGTCCAAAAGGAGCTTGTCTCAGCGTTTATGCGAGACGGAGACCAACATGCTAGCTATCATCGCCAAGTACAAGAAGAGTTAGGTCTAGCCACGACCCACGAGCATAGGGTCGCAGACGAGTATGCCCAAGTATACACAGAAAAAGAGGCTAGAGGAAGGGTGATCGACTCTTTACACCAAGAGGCAACCATGTGGATGGATCAGTTTGCTCTTACCTTGAACGGGAGTCAAGAACTTCCCCGATTATTAGCCAAGGCCAAGGCAATGGCGGACACCAACTCCGCCCACGAAGAAATTCATGGGCTTCTCGGCTATTGTCAGCATATGATAGACTTAATGACCCACATAATTAGAAATCGCTAGGAAACTTGTATGGTCTCTCAGACCTTGACTAGATACGACTTTTTGAAATAAAATGAGTTGGTCCCATGTTCCTACTCCAAAAAAGCTTGTGCGAATCAAATCACTCCCGCATTTTATCTCTAGCATGCATTCTTTCTTTCTTTACCCACTCCTCACGTTTGGTTTTTAGGGAAAAACACCATAACTAAACGCGCCACAAGGCATCCCTATCGCACCAGATCCAAATCTAGAACGATGGGTGATCAAGAGGAGACACAGGAACAGATGAAAGCCGACATGTCGGCTCTGAAAGAACAAATGGCTTCCATGATGGAAGCCATGTTAGGAATGAGGCAGCTCATGGAGAAAAACGTGGCCACCGCTGCCGCTGTCAGTTCGGCTGCCGAAGCAGACCCAACTCTCTTGGCAACCGCGCACCATCCTCCCTCAAACATAGTAGGACGAGGAAGGGACACACTGGGGCACGATGGCAACCCTCATCTGGGATACAACCAAGCGGCTTACCCTTATGGATTGCCGCCCAACTACTCACCACCCTCCTGCAAGACGATGCGGGCCATATTGCTTCTCCCGTCCTTGAAAGAGAGCCTCCTCAACAGCCCGACGAGGTCCACAAAGACCCTCAAGACTATGCTCGAAGGGATGTCGAGTTCTATCCCCCGATCCCCGAAGGGCCGGCACCCAGCACGTTGCCTCAGCCCAACATCACGACACAACCAATAGTTTTGTCCACGGAAGGACCGCCCCCGGCAACTGAAGAAAGAAGGAAGCTTGATCTCCTCGAGGAGAGATTGAGAGCCGTGGAAGGATTTGGGGACTATCCGTTCGCAGACATGACAGATCTTTGCTTAGTACCCGATGTTGTTATCCCCCCAAAGTTCGAAGTACCGGACTTCGACAAGTATAAAGGGACGACTTTTCCCAAAAACCATCTCAAGATGTATTGTCACAAAATGGGCGCACACTCTAAGGATGAGAAGCTATTAATACACTTTTTTCAAGATAGCTTGGCCGGAGCCGCGGTAGTTTGGTACACTAATTTGGAAGCCTCCCGTATCCGTACTTGGAAGGATCTGATTACTGCCTTCCTAAGGCAATATCAGTACAATTCCGATATGGCTCCTGATCGCACTCAGCTGCAGAATATGTTCAAGAAAGAGGGCGAAACCTTTAAAGAATACGCACAGCGATGGAGAGATCTGGTGGCACAAGTGGCTCCTCCCATGGTTGAGAGAGAGATGATCACCATGATGGTAGACACTCTGCCAGTGTTCTACTATGAGAAGCTAGTAGGTTACATGCCGTCCAGCTTCGCGGACCTAGTGTTCGCCGGGGAAAGAATCGAGGTAGGGTTGAAAAGAGGAAAGTTCGATTATGTTTCCTCCACGAGTGCGAATGCCAAAAGAATCGGGACAACGGGGGCAAAAAGGAAGGAAGGAGATGCCCATGCCGTCTCTTCAACGCCCGCGTGGGTCAAACCCCCGCAGACACCTCATGGTACCCATCAGTACGCGCAACATCACCCGAGTTTCTCGGCTCATACCGGGAACGCCTCTAGTTCAGCACCTGTGCAGCCTAAGGCACCCACCCAGAGGGAAGCTCCCCAAGTTCCAACTCCGAACACAATTGGCCCGGCCGGTAATTCCAACGCAACAAGGAACTTCCCTCCGAGGCCATTTCAAGAATTCACCCCACTCCCAATGACGTACGAAGACCTCTTGTCGTCCCTCATCGCCAACCGTTTGGCCGTGGTAACTCCCGGAAAGGTCCTTAAATACAAGGTCCAACATTTGATAGATGCTGGATGGCTGACTTTCCAAGAGGATCGGCCCAATGTGAGAACCAACCCGCTCGCCAATCATGGAGGGGGAGCGGTCAACGCCGTTGAGTCTGATAGGCCGCGCAGGTCTAAACCTTTAAAAGATGTGGCAACCCCTAGGAGGTTTATCTTTGAGGCCCTACAAAAGGGAGGTGTGATTCCTCATAGTGGGCGTAAGGAGGATTCCTGTTTGCTGCATTCTGGCGAGCTGCATGACATGTAAACGTGTTTGGGAGTAGAGGAATTGTTACAGCAAATGATAGATCAAGGTCGACTGGAAGTTAGCAGTGAAGGAAGAGAGGAGCAACATATATGCATGCAGTCCACAGATGAGAGCGGTGTTGCGAGGCCCAAACCCTTGGTGATATACTTCACCAAGGGCACAACTTCGCAAAAGCCCGGACACCCCTTAGCAGCTAAACCTATTCCTTTCCCATACCAAAATAGCCACACAATCCCATGGAGATATACATCTCCGAGGGAGAAGGAAGAAGAAGCCACCGATGTCAGCTCGTTGTCGGCTAAGGTAACAAATATCACGGGACTGAGTGGTGTGACCCATAGCGGTCGTGTGTTTGCGCCTCTGGACCTACCAGTCCAACCCGCGAACGTCAAGGGGAAAGGAAAAGTGGTGGAGGAACAAGATGGTGAAGCACCCCACGCTTCGAATAAAGATATTCCGGCGAAAGGTCTTCCGGAGAAAAAGGATGGTAAAAAGGAGGTGTTGCTAGAGGAAGCCAGTGAGTTCCTCCGTATAATTCAGCAGAGCGAATTCAAGGTTATCGAACAGCTCAACAAAACTCCGGCCAGGGTCTCGCTGTTGGAGTTACTCATGAGCTCCGAGCCTCATCGGGCTCTGCTAGTAAAAGTTCTGAACGAGGCCCATGTGGCCCAAGACATCTCGGTAGAAGGTTTTGGAGGGCTGGTCAATAATATCACTGCCAACAACTATCTCGCCTTCGCTGAAGAAGAAATCCCCGCCGAGGGGAGAGGGCATAATAAAGCTTTGCACGTATCAGTCAAGTGTATGGACCATATCGTAGCCAAAGTGCTCATCGATAATGGTTCCAGTTTAAACGTGATGCCTAAGAGCACTTTGGAGAAATTATCATTCAATGCCTCCCACATAAAGCTGAGTTCAATGGTGGTTCGTGCCTTCGACGGCACCCGCCGAGAGGTTAGGGGAGAGATCGATCTCCCAGTACAGATAGGCCCTCACACCTGTCAAGTTACTTTCCAAATAATGGATATTAACCCCCCCTACAGCTGTCTGTTGGGGCGTCCGTGGATCCACTCAGTGGGAGTTGTTCCCTTTACACTCCACCAAAAGTTGAAATTCGTAGTGGAAGGGCATCTGGTCATCGTATCAGGCGAGGAAGACATCTTGGTGAGCTGCCCATCCTCTATGCCGTATGTGGAGGCCGCAGAGGAGTCATTAGAAACCGCTTTCCAGTCTTTCGAGGTGGTAAGCATTTCCTTCGTGGATTCCTTCTCGGGGCAAGCTTGTCTGTCCAATGCAGCCGTAATGATGGCCCAAGTTATGTTGGGGAACGGTTATGAACCCGGAATCGGTTTAGGCAAAGACAGCGGTGGCATAACTAGCCTGATAAATGCCAAAGGAAATCGTGGGAAGTATGGGTTAGGCTATAAGCCCACTCAGGCAGATATAAAGAGAAGCATCGCGGGAAGGAAGAACGGTAGTCAAAGCTCGCGGTTGAGACAAGAAGGTGAAGGAAGCCCGCCCTGCCACATAAGTAGAAGCTTTATAAACGCGGGTCTGGGGGACGAAGGTCAAGTGGTCGCGATATACGAAGATGATGTTCCAAGTACATTGGATTTGGTACGACCATGCCCTCCTGATTTCCAGCTGGGAAATTGGCGAGTGGAGGAATGCCCCGACATTTACGCAACGAGCATAATGTAAACCTTTACGGTTTTAAAAGCTCTATAGTTGGGCCTAGGCTTTAGAGTTTTTCTTTTGGTTAAGGCTTTGTGTATTTTGTTTTTTTTAATTTATAATACAAGGATCTTTCTTCATCTGTTCCTACGTCTCTACCCATTCTCATCCATTTGCATGTTTACTTCTTTATTTCTGAAACGGCAGATCCGATGACGAGTCCCCCGAAGGTACTAATACCTGGGACCCGCCTATCAACTTTGAGCAAGAAACGAATCAAACGGAAGGTGAAGGGAACGAGGATGTGGGACTTCCCCCAGAATTAGAAGGGATGGTCGCCCATGAGGACCAAGAAATGGGGCCTCATCAAGAAGAAACAGAACTAGTAGACTTGGGAATTGGCAGTGGAAAAAGGGAAGTAAAGATAGGCACAGGTATTACCGCACCTCTCCGTGAAGAATTAATAATCCTGCTAAGAGACTACCAAGACATCTTTGCTTGGTCATACCAAGATATGCCCGGTTTGAGTTCTGACATTGTACAGCACCGATTACCTCTAAATCCTGAGTGTTCCCCGGTAAAGCAGAAACTGAGAAGGATGAAGCCCGAAACATCCTTGAAGATAAAAGACGAAGTGAAGAAGCAATTTGACACTGGTTTTCTGGCCGCCGCTCGGTATCCAGAATGGGTTGCCAACATTGTACCGGTCCCTAAGAAAGATGGGAAAGTACGAATGTGTGTGGATTATCGGGACCTGAATCGGGCCAGTCCCAAGGACAATTTTCCTTTGCCACACATCGATATCCTCGTAGATAATACGGCCAATTTCGCTTTATTTTCCTTCATGGACGATTTCTCCGGTTACAATCAGATAAAGATGGCGCCAGAGGATATGGAAAAGACTACCTTCGTCACCCTGTGGGGAACATTCTGTTACAAGGTGATGTCCTTTGGACTCAAGAATGCCGGGGCAACTTATCAACGGGCCATGGTAGCTTTGTTCCATGATATGATGCATCAAGAGATCGAGGTCTACGTCGACGACATAATTGCCAAATCTAAATCCGAGGAAGAACACCTTGTCAACCTGCGGAAGTTGTTGGAAAGGCTTAAGAAATATCAATTAAGGTTGAACCCCGCCAAGTGTGCCTTTGGGGTCAAATCAGGGAAATTGCTTGGTTTTATTGTAAGCCAGAAAGGGATAGAGGTAGACCCCGAAAAGGTGAAGGCTATCCTTGAGATGCCGGAACCCCGTACAGAGAGGCAAGTCCGAGGTTTCCTGGGACGCTTGAATTATATTGCCAGATTCATATCGCAGCTCACCGCCATTTGTGAGCTGTTGTTCAAGCTCTTACGCAAAAACCAAACTGATCGCTGGAATGAGGATTGCCAAGAGGCTTTTGGAAGGATCAAGAAGTGCCTTATGAATCCTCCTGTGCTTATGCCACCAGTACCTGGAAGGCCTCTCATCTTGTACATGACAATCTTAGACGAGTCAATGGGGTGTATGCTGGGGCAACATGACGAATCCAGAAAGAAAGAGCGCGCTGTTTACTACCTAAGTAAGAAGTTCACGACCTGTGAAATGAATTACTCCTTGCTCGAAAGAACGTGTTGTGCTTTAGTATGGGCATCCCATCGCCTAAGGCAGTACATGCTGAGCCATACTACCTGGTTGATATCCAAGATGGACCCGGTTAAGTACATCTTTGAAAAGCCAGCTCTCACGGGACGAATCGCCCGGTGGCAAGTCCTGCTATCCGAGTTTGATATAGTTTACGTCACCCAAAAGGCGATAAAAAGAAGCGCCTTAGCAGATTATTTGGCTCAACAGCCTCTTAATGACTATCAGCCCATGCATCCTGAATTCCCGGATGAGGACATCATGGCCTTGTTTGAGGAAAAATTGGACGAAGATCGGGACAAATGGACCGTATGGTTTGACGGAGCGTCAAACATTCTAGGCCATGGCGTTGGAGCAGTATTGGTCTCTCCGAACAATCAATGTGTACCTTTCACATCCAGGCTAGGATTCGACTGCACCAACAACATGGACGAATATGAAGCATGTGCCCTGGCCGTCCAGGCAGCGATTGACTCCAATGTCAAACTACTCAAGGTGTACGGCGACTCAGCATTGGTAATCCATCAGCTGAGAGGGGAATGGGAAACTAGAGATCCCAAGCTGATACCCTACAAAGCCTATATCAAGGAATTGACTAAAACCTTTGATGAGATCTCTTTCCATCATGTTCCCCGCGAGGAAAATCAAATGGCGGATGCGCTTGCTACTTTGGCGTCTATGTTCCAGCTAACGCCGCACGGGGATCTACCCTACATTGAATTTTGGTGTCGTGGCAAACCCACGCATTGCTGCCAAGTAGAAGAGGAACGGGACGGTAAGCCTTGGTATTTCGACATCAAGCGATATGTCGTAAGCAAAGAATACCCGCCAGAGATTGCCGACAATGATAAGAGGATATTGAGAAGGTTGGCGGCCGGTTTCTTCATGAGCGGAAGCATACTGTATAAGAGAAACCACGACATGACACTCCTGCGGTGTGTGGATGCCAGGGAGGCGAATCACATGATCGAGGAAGTCCATGAGGGCTCGTTTGGGACGCACGCCAACGGGCATGCTATGGCCAGGAAGATCCTAAGAGCAGGTTATTACTGGCTTACCATGGAAAGTGATTGTTGTGTCCATGTAAGGAAATGCCACAAATGTCAAGCATTCGCAGATAATGTCAATGCTCCACCGCATCCTCTGAATGTCATGTCCGCCCCTTGGCCTTTCTCCATGTGGGGAATAGATGTCATCGGGGCCATTGAACCCAAGGCCTCGAATGGTCATCGCTTCATCCTCGTAGCGATAGATTATTTCACCAAGTGGGTCGAGGCGGCTTCCTACACCAATGTCACGAGGGGTGTAGTGGTCAGGTTCATTAAGAAAGAGATCATCTGCCGATATGGTTTGCCAAGGAAGATTATCACGGCCAACGGCACCAACCTGAATAATAAAATGATGGGGGAAATGTGCGAGGAGTTTAAAATCCAGCATCACAATTCCACACCCTACCGGCCAAAGATGAATGGAGTCGTGGAAGCGGCCAATAAGAATATCAAAAAGATTATCCAAAAGATGATCGTGTCATACAGAGATTGGCACGAAATGCTCCCATTCGCGTTACACGGTTACCGAACTTCAGTGCGAACGTCAACTGGGGCAACGCCGTTCTCATTGGTATATGGGATGGAGGCTGTGTTACCGTTTGAGGTAGAAGTCCCGTCATTAAGGATCTTGGCAGAATCCGGATTAAAGGAATTAGAGTGGGCACAAACGCGCTATGACCAGCTCAACCTCATTGAGGGTAAGCGCTTAACGGCCATGAGTCATGGGCGCTTGTACCAGCAATGAATGAAGAGTGCATTCGACAAGAAGGTACGCTTGCGCAAGTTCCATGAGGGAGACCTTGTGCTAAAGAAAATGTCCCATGTTGTCAAGGACAATCGAGGAAAATGGGCCCCAAACTACGAAGGGACTTTTGTTGTGAAGAAGGCTTTTTCCGGAGGAGCCCTGGTGCTTACCAACATGGATGGCGAAGAGCTACCTTCACCTGTGAATTCTGATGTCGTCAAGCGATATTATGCTTAGAATCTGGGGCAATTAAGGATGTCGTTGCATGTTCTTTATCTTTATGTGTTTTCTGGATTTCCCCTAGGGATTCCCTGTCTACAGTATCTCTCGTTACAATCTTTTAAAGAAATGAACGTGGATTCGAGGCTTTAGTCCTCACGTTGGTTTCAAACCTTGTGCTAATTTGTGATCACCTGAGCCCTTCCGCTCAATTCATGGGATGCCCCAAGCGCTTAATTAAAATTGAACCTAAACCAACTTTCACTAAAATTTGCTGCGTTTGAAAACATTCATGCATACGCATACGCATGCATATTGTTGTGGTAAAACAGGGGCAGGATCATCTTGAGCTACCTTCTGGGGTGGGGACAAAACATGAACAGCAGAAACCAATCAAGGTAAGACAACGACGCGTTCAAGATTGGCCATACCTGGTTGTTTATTACTTGCAGGTACTTAGGAACGGATGCAAGTGGGGATGGGGTCACGACCGACCGATTGTTGCCCCTTTCTCTACGCTAAACAAGCAGAGAACGTCGCGCAAGGCCGCCCAGTATCCTTTGAATTCACAGTATTTTACTACCATTGTTTGTTTTTTAGTAATTAACGCCTAATTCTAACTTAAGTAGGCTCAAATAGGCAAAACACTAACCCATAAGGAAAGAGGGGACATGGTTAATGTTCCTCTCAAAAAAAAAGTGCAGGTTAGCTCGCCTGGGCGAGCAACCCCTGCACCAAAATATAAAAGTGACGAAAGGGGGGACGTTTTTGCATTCAAAAACTTCTTTTCCCCCCTTTCAAAAGCCATACCCACGGAATTTACGAGTTTGCAGCCCTAGGATCTCTACTTTTCGCATTCTTCGATTCCGTTTTGAGCTTTTATTCATCACCAACAAGTAAGTATTCCATCCTTAAGCTCTCTAGCTTTTCATTGGTGTATTTTGATCTCCTTTTGGTGCTCTAAATTGTGGGAATGTGCTCAAATATGTGGGGCAATGTTGGTTTGTTTTCTTGCTTGATTGGGTTGAATTGGGGGTTTGTATGAGATGGCCCTAGGCCTATAATGCATTTTGAAGCAATGGGACATGCCACATTGTCCCCGTTCTCTTGCTATTGATGCCTAAACGCGCGCCCACCAAGTGTTCGGTGAAATGCCTCAATGGCATTAGCGCGTGATTTTCGTAGGGAAACAACCCATGGGGCAATTTAGTTTGCACATATTTTCTATTTTTTGGGACATGCATTCAGTTTCGAAAGGGCTAGAGTAATTGCCCCACATATGTCCTAGGCCTAGGAATCAAAGTTTTTATGCAAAGGAACACAAGAGGAGGTGCATATTGGGTAAAGTTACCCTTTTTGGCCAGCAATCAGCTATGAGCCACGCTACAATAATTTCCCTACGCCTAGATGTTTAGGAATTTTGCTCATCATAAATGTGTAGGTTTTGAATAGGTAGCAAAATACCTTTGGCAATTTACACTTTGGGTGTGGTAGCAAAATACTTGGATGTATGTACATGTAATTCTTGGTAGTCAAAATGTCTCACAAAAAATATATATATGTTGCATGTTATGTAAAGAAAATACCTTACAAAAATACCTTTTCATTTGAATACAATTTTAGTCAGCAAAAGAAAATATATTTGAATTTGCATGTGGCTTTAGGTAGCAAAAACACTTGAATAAAGCATGAAATGTAGCACCTTATTGTGTAGATAGCCCAGATTCATCACAAAGTTTGTATATGCATAGGTATATGCAATACCAGAATGTGCACGTGTGCAATTTTTGGTAGCCAAAATGCTTGGAGTATGCATGTATGTAAATTTAGCCAAGGAAGTGCATGTGATGTAGGTAGCAAATACACCTTGAAAGTACATATAAATAATCTAGGTAACAAAGGTGCCTCGACTGTGCATGGGTGCATTTTTCTTAGGTAGGAGAATATCTTGTGCGAGTGAATGTTCATAAGGAAGTATTGCATGAGTTTGTTCTAAATTTACATTGATGTTTGTGTTTATTGGAGGAGGTTGTATGCCATTTTTGTTTTAAGAGTAGCATTTCTTGGTAAAACTGACTTTCCAAATGTTTGCCTTCGCAGGAAATGGCCCCAAGGAAGCTTGCCTCAAAGAGGTCCAGGAAGGATTAGGCGACCGAAGGAACTAGTTCCGCTCCCGAGTATGACAGTCACCGCTTTAGGAGCGCTGTAGATCAACAGCGCTTCGAAGCCATCAAGGGATGGTCATTTCTCCGGGAGCGACGCGTCCAACTCAGGGACGACGAGTATACTGATTTCCAAGAGGAGATAGGTCGCCGGCGGTGGGCATCACTAGTTACCCCCATGGCCAAATTTGATCCAGACATAGTCCTCGAATTTTATGCCAATGCTTGGCCAATAGAGGAGGGCGTGCGTGACATGAGGTCCTGGGTGAGGGGTCAGTGGATCCCGTTTGATGCAGATGCTATCGGCCAGCTCCTGGGATATCCGTTGGTGCTGGAAGAGGGCCAGGAGTGCGAGTATGGCCAGAGGAGGAACCGGTCTGATGGGTTCGATGAGGAGGCCATCGCCAAGTTGCTATGTATACCGGGGCAGGATTTTGCCCGGACTGCTGCAGGGAGGCGAGTGCGAATTATGTGCACCAACATGACCACCCTGACTCAGATATGGATGACTTTGCTGCTCAGCAACATCCTGCCCACCGATCATAATTCCAACCTCCCCCTGCCGAAGTGTCAGCTGGTGTACGCCATCCTGACGCGGATGAGCATCCATGTGGCTCAGTTAATCGCTGATGCCATCTATATTTTTGCAGGTATGGCGCCTACCAGGCACCCTTTGGATCCAGATAAGTCCAACAGGGCCCTGGGATTTCCCGCGCTGATCACAGGACTCTGCTAGTCGTTTGGAGTCCCCGTTACACCTACCAAGGTGATTCGGCCGCCCATCACCCGGGCTTTTATTGAGAAGTACTGCACCCAGAGACAGGCTCAGGGGGATGCTCCACAGGCCGCGGGCGCGCCACCACCACCTCATCAGGCTGGCCCGGCTGGGTCATTTGACATGGAGCAGTATTTACGGCATTTGGTTCGCCAGCAGGCAGCCAACCACCGGGCACATGTACAGACCCATGATTGTCTTTACCAGCTGAGCCTCAGCATGCAAAGTCAGGGCTTCGCTTCTTTTTCATGCCCTACTCCAGACCAGTTCAGGGCAGAGGTCGCATGGCCCGGGGATTGGCCCAAGGCCCAAGCAGGAGAGGCGCCCCTAGAAGCTCCCGGCGATGGAGAGGAGGCCCGCGAGGACGAGGAAATGGCCGATTTGCTTGACTTCTTGGGAGGGAGTGGAGCTACATGACCGGGAGATCCCCAGATTCATGTTTTCTTTCATATTTCTTTTATCATTTTTATGTTATGTTTTGACTTGAGAGACTAATGTTTGTTTTTGTTGTTTCGATTGTCAATTGTACAGCGCATACATTTTTGTTTGGATTGTTGCGTTAGTGTTTATATCATTACTATCAATGATGTTTGAAATTCTGGAACCGTGTAGAGTTCTTCGTTTAGGAACATCGTCCAAAAAAATAATAAAACAAACAAAAATCATGATAAAAATAAAAATAAAAAATGTTAGTGCTTAGCTCTACTGAGTTTTAAAAGATTGGCTAAGATTTTGTTAAAACATAAGCACTTAGACAATGAAGAAAAGCTGGAGTTGCTGCACATGATGTCCAACGTTATGTCAAGGAATCAGATCGGGCTGCACAATGCACAAGGCAAGATAAAATGTCAAATGAAGAATTGAAGCTGTAGGATCCACGATGTCGGATACAATGTCCAGGACATCCTGCCCGAAAATACTGGAGTTGCTGCACAATGCACAAGGCAAGATAAAAGTCAAATGAAGAATTGAAGCTGCAGGATCCACGATGTCGGATACAATGTCCAGGACATCCTGCCTGAAAATACTGGACACATAAATCTGTTATATCTTTAACAGATTATTGTGCAGTTAGCAACAGATTAGACGATCTATCTTTAGGAACGAATTAAAAGATAATTAAAGTTCGAATTACAAACTTGAATAGTTCGTTCAGGGATTAAAGATTAAAGATAAAAACTAAAAGATCAAACGTTATCTTTTAGTTCTTTAAGTGCAGATTTTTCAGAAGAATGATAGATCTCATCCAGCACAAGTTGTTACAGCCCAGATACGTACACTGCTATATAAACATGAAGGCTGCACGAGTTTTGTACCAAGTCCGAGATTGAAGAGTTATTTTGTGAGTTTTGGGACTTGAGTGTTTTGTGAGCCACCTTGATGTTATCCTAACATCAAGTGTTGGACCTGAGTGTGTAGAGTTGATCTCTATAGTTTGTGTAGAGTTGATCTCTATTGTTCAGAGAGCAATCTCTGGTGTGTCTTTGATTTATTTGTAAACACGGGAGTGTGATTGAGAGGGAGTGAGAGGGGTTCTCATATCTAAGAGTGGCTCTTAGGTAGAGGTTGCACGGGTAGTGGTTAGGTGAGAAGGTTGTAAACAGTGGCTGTTAGATCTTCGAACTAACACTATTTTAGTGGATTTCCTCCCTGGCTTGGTAGCCCCCAGATGTAGGTGAGGTTACACCGAACTGGGTTAACAATTCTCTTGTGTTATTTACTTGTTTAATCTGTTCATACAGTCAAATATAATCTGCATGTTCTGAAGCGTGATGTCGTGACATCCGGTACGACATCTGTCATTGGTATCAGAATTTCAATTGGTATCAGAGCGGGCACTCGAAATCACTGAGTAAGATCTAGGGAGATAAATTCTGATGAACATGGAGAAAGAAGGAGGACCAGTGAACAGACCACCAATTTTGGATGGAACCAACTATGAATACTGGAAAGCAAGGATGGTGGCCTTCCTCAAATCACTGGATAGCAGAACCTGGAAAGCTGTCATCAAAGGCTGGGAACATCCCAAGATGCTGGACACAGAAGGAAAGCCCACTAATGAATTGAAGCCAGAAGAAGACTGGACAAAAGAAGAAGACGAATTGGCACTTGGAAACTCCAAAGCCCTGAATGCTCTGTTCAATGGAGTTGACAAGAATATCTTCAGACTGATCAACACATGCACAGTGGCCAAGGATGCATGGGAGATCCTGAAAACCACTCATGAAGGAACCTCCAAAGTGAAGATGTCCAGATTGCAACTATTGGCTACAAAATTCGAAAATCTGAAGATGAAGGAGGAAGAGTGTATTCATGACTTCCACATGAACATTCTTGAAATTGCCAATGCTTGCACTGCCTTGGGAGAAAGGATGACAGATGAAAAGCTGGTGAGAAAGATCCTCAGATCTTTGCCTAAGAGATTTGACATGAAAGTCACTGCAATAGAGGAGGCCCAAGACATTTGCAACATGAGAGTAGATGAACTCATTGGTTCCCTTCAAACCTTTGAGCTAGGACTCTCGGATAGGACTGAAAAGAAGAGCAAGAATCTGGCTTTCGTGTCCAATGATGAAGGAGAAGAAGATGAGTATGACCTGGATACTGATGAAGGGCTGACTAACGCAGTTGTGCTCCTTGGAAAACAGTTCAACAAAGTGCTGAACAGAATGGACAGGAGGCAGAAACCACATGTCCGGAACATCCCTTTCGACATCAGGAAAGGTAGTGAATACCAGAAAAGGTCAGATGAAAAGCCCAGTCACAACAAAGGAATTCAATGCCGTGGGTGTGAAGGCTTTGGACACATCAAAGCTGAATGTCCCACTCATCTCAAGAAGCAGAGGAAAGGACTTTCTGTATGTCGGTCTGATGATACAGAGAGTGAACAAGAAAGTGATTCTGACAGAGATGTGAATGCACTCACTGGGAGATTTGAATCTGCTGAAGATTCAAGCGATACAGATAGTGAAATCACTTTTGATGAACTTGCTATATCCTATAGAGAACTATGCATCAAAAGTGAGAAGATTCTTCAGCAAGAAGCACAACTGAAGAAGGTCATTGCAAATCTGGAGGCTGAGAAGGAGGCACATGAAGAGGAGATCTCTGAGCTTAAAGGAGAAGTTGGTTTTCTGAACTCTAAACTGGAAAACATGACAAAATCAATAAAGATGTTGAATAAAGGCTCAGATATGCTTGATGAGGTGCTACAGCTTGGGAAGAATGTTGGAAACCAGAGAGGACTTGGGTTTAATCATAAATCTGCTGGCAGAATAACCATGACAGAATTTGTTCCTGCCAAAAACAACACTGGAGCCACGATGTCACGACATCGGTCTCGACATCATGGAACGCAGCAGAAAAAGAGCAAAAGAAAGAAGTGGAGGTGTCACTACTGTGGCAAGTATGGTCACATAAAGCCCTTTTGCTATCATCTACATGGTCATCCACATCATGGAACTCAAAGTAGAAGCAGCGGAAGGAAGATGATGTGGGTTCCAAAACACAAGATTGTTAGTCTTGTTGTTCATACTTCACTTAGAGCATCAGCTAAGGAAGATTGGTACCTAGATAGCGGCTGTTCCAGACACATGACAGGAGTCAAAGAATTCCTGGTGAACATTGAACCTTGCTCCACTAGCTATGTGACATTTGGAGATGGCTCTAAAGGAAAGATCACTGGAATGGGAAAGCTAGTCCATGATGGACTTCCTAGTCTGAACAAAGTACTGCTGGTGAAGGGACTGACTGCAAACTTGATCAGCATCAGTCAGTTGTGTGATGAAGGATTCAATGTAAACTTCACAAAGTCAGAATGCTTGGTGACAAATGAGAAGAGTAAAGTCCTAATGAAGGGCAGCAGATCAAAGGACAACTGTTACCTATGGACACCTCAAGAAACCAGTTACTCCTCCACATGTCTATTCTCCAAAGAAGATGAAGTCAAAATATGGCATCAAAGATTTGGACATCTGCACTTAAGAGGCATGAAGAAAATTATTGACAAAGGTGCTGTTAGAGGCATTCCCAATCTGAAAATAGAAGAAGCCAGAATCTGTGGTGAATGTCAGATTGGAAAGCAAGTCAAGATGTCCCACCAGAAGCTTCAACATCAGACCACTTCCAGGGTGCTGGAACTACTTCACATGGACTTGATGGGGCCTATGCAAGTTGAAAGCCTTGGAGGAAAGAGGTATGCCTATGTTGTTGTGGATGATTTCTCCAGATTTACCTGGGTCAACTTTGTCAGAGAGAAATCAGACACCTTTGAAGTATTCAAGGAGTTGAGTCTAAGACTTCAAAGAGAAAAAGACTGTGTCATCAAGAGAATCAGGAGTGACCATGGCAGAGAGTTTGAAAACAGCAAGTTTACTGAATACTGCACATCTGAAGGCATCACTCATGAGTTCTCTGCAGCCATTACACCACAACAAAATGGCATAGTTGAAAGGAAAAACAGGACTTTGCAAGAAGCTGCTAGGGTCATGCTTCATGCCAAAGAACTTCCCTATAATCTCTGGGCTGAAGCCATGAACACAGCATGCTACATCCACAACAGAGTCACACTTAGAAGAGGGACTCCAACCACACTGTATGAAATCTGGAAAGGGAGGAAGCCAACTGTCAAGCACTTCCACATCTTTGGAAGTCCATGTTACATTTTGGCAGATAGAGAGCAAAGGAGAAAGATGGATCCCAAGAGTGATGCAGGGATATTCTTGGGATACTCTACAAACAGCAGAGCATATAGAGTATTCAATTCCAGAACCAGAAATGTGATGGAATCCATCAATGTGGTTGTTGATGATCTAACTCCAGCAAGAAAGAAGGATGTCGAAGAAGATGTCAGAACATCGGGAGACAATGTAGCAGATACAGCTAAAAGTGCAGAAAATGCAGAAAACTCTGATTCTGCTACAGATGAACCAAACATCAACCAACCTGACAAGAGACCCTCCATTAGAATCCAGAAGATGCACCCCAAGGAGCTGATTATAGGAGATCCAAACAGAGGAGTCACTACAAGATCAAGGGAGATTGAGATTGTCTCCAACTCATGTTTTGTCTCCAAAATTGAGCCCAAGAATGTGAAAGAGGCACTGACTGATGAGTTCTGGATCAATGCTATGCAAGAAGAATTGGAGCAATTCAAAAGGAATGAAGTTTGGGAGCTAGTTCCTAGACCCGAGGGAACTAATGTGATTGGCACCAAGTGGATCTTCAAGAACAAAACCAATGAAGAAGGTGTTATAACCAGAAACAAGGCCAGACTTGTTGCTCAAGGCTACACTCAGATTGAAGGTGTAGACTTTGATGAAACTTTCGCCCCAGTTGCTAGACTTGAGTCCATCAGATTGTTACTGGGTGTAGCTTGCATCCTCAAATTCAAGCTGTACCAAATGGATGTGAAGAGCGCGTTTCTGAATGGATACCTGAATGAAGAAGCCTATGTGGAGCAGCCAAAGGGATTTGTAGATCCAACTCATCCAGATCATGTATACAGGCTCAAGAAGGCTCTCTATGGATTGAAGCAAGCTCCAAGAGCTTGGTATGTAAGGCTAACAGAGTTCCTTACTCAGCAAGGGTATAGGAAGGGAGGAATTGACAAGACTCTCTTTGTCAAACAAGATGCTGAGAACTTGATGATAGCACAGATACATGTTGATGACATTGTGTTTGGAGGAATGTCGAATGAGATGCTTCGACATTTTGTCCAACAGATGCAATCTGAATTTGAGATGAGTCTTGTTGGAGAGCTGACTTATTTTCTGGGACTCCAAGTGAAGCAGATGGAAGACTCCATATTCCTCTCACAAAGCAAGTATGCAAAGAACATTGTCAAGAAGTTTGGGATGGAAAATGCCAGCCATAAAAGAACACTTGCACCTACTCACTTGAAGCTGTCAAAAGATGAAGCTGGCACCAGTGTTGATCAAAGCCTGTACAGAAGCATGATTGGGAGCTTACTATATTTAACAGCTAGCAGACCTGACATCACCTATGCAGTAGGTGTTTGTGCAAGATATCAAGCCAATCCTAAGATAAGTCACTTGAATCAAGTAAAGAGAATTCTGAAATATGTAAATGGCACCAGTGACTATGGGATTATGTACTGTCATTGTTCAGATTCAATGCTGGTTGGGTATTGTGATGCTGATTGGGCTGGAAGTGTAGATGACAGAAAAAGCACTTCTGGTGGATGCTACTATTTGGGAACCAATCTTATTTCATGGTTCAGCAAGAAGCAGAACTATGTGTCACTATCTACTGCTGAAGCAGAGTATATTGCAGCAGGAAGCAGCTGTTCACAACTAGTTTGGATGAAGAAGATGCTGAAGGAGTACAATGTCGAACAAGATGTCATGACATTGTACTGTGACAACTTGAGTGCTATTAATATTTCTAAAAATCCTGTTCAACACAGCAGAACCAAGCACATTGACATTAGACATCACTATATCAGAGATCTTGTCGATGATAAAGTTATCACACTGGAGCATGTTGACACTGAGGAACAAATAGCGGATATTTTCACAAAGGCATTGGATGCAAATCAGTTTGAAAAACTGAGGGGCAAGCTGGGCATTTGTCTGCTAGAGGATTTATAGCAATTACTGTTATCTGAACGTGCTCAAACGTTAATAGCGCGTTCTCTACTGGGCCAAAACAAATTCGACCGTTGCTTCACACGTCCCTCTACATTCCTCATTCAAACTCATATTTTAGAGGCAATCTCGTTTTCATCAGCATTCCTCAACACCTCTCTGATATTCCCGAAACCACTCCAAAAGCTCTGCTCCTCCATGGCTACCTCACCAAAAGAAACTTCAGCTCCTGGTTCACCCTCTGTACCATCATCTCCATCATCCACCAAAGCACCATCAAACCAGGAACGACCTGAATTCAATATCCAACCCATACAAATAATTCCTGGTCCAGCCCCTGTTCCTGAAAAACTGGTCCCCAAACGACAACAGGGAGTGAAGATTTCTGAAAACCCTAGCCTTGCAACAAGTCCTAGGGAAGTAGACACAGAGATGGATAAGAAGATCCGCAGTATTGTGAGTAACATTCTGAAAAATGCTTCTGTCCCTGATGCTGATAAAGATGTTCCAACATCTTCCACCCCAAATGTTTCTGTTCCTGATGCTGAGAAAGATGTTCCAACATCTTCCACCCCAAATGCTGAAGTCCTCTCTTCCTCCAGCAAAGAGAGATCAACAGAGGAAGATGATCAAGCCACAGAGGAGACCCCTGCACCACGGGCACCAGAACCTGCTCCAGGTGACCTCATTGACCTAGAAGAAGTAGAATCTGATGAGGAACCCATTGCCAACAAGTTGGCACCTGGCATTGCAGAAAGATTACAAAGCCGAAAGGGAAAAACCCCCATTAAGAGGTCTGGACGAATCAAAACTATGGCACAGAAGAAGAGCACTCCAATCACTCCTACCACATCCAGACGGAGCAAAGTTGCAATCCCTTCCAAGAAGAGGAAAGAAATTTCCTCATCTGATTCTGATGATGATGTCGAACTAGATGTTCCCGACATCAAGAGGGCCAAGACATCAGGGAAAAAGGTGCTTGGAAATGTCCCTGATGCACCATTGGACAACATCTCATTCCACTCCATTGGCAATGTTGAAAGGTGGAAATTTGTGTATCAACGAAGACTTGCCTTGGAAAGAGAACTGGGAAGAGATGCCTTGGATTGCAAGGAGATCATGGACCTCATCAAGGCTGCTGGACTGCTGAAAACTGTCACCAAGTTGGGAGATTGCTATGAAAGTCTAGTCAGGGAATTCATTGTCAACATTCCCTCTGACATAACAAACAGAAAGAGTGATGAGTATCAAAAAGTATTTGTCAGAGGAAAATGTGTTAGATTCTCCCCTGCTGTAATCAACAAATACCTGGGCAGACCAACAGATGGAGTGGTGGATATTACTGTCTCTGAGCATCAAATTGCCAAGGAAATCACTGCCAAACAAGTCCAGCATTGGCCAAAGAAAGGGAAGCTTTCTGCAGGGAAGCTAAGTGTGAAGTATGCAATCCTGCACAGGATTGGCGCTGCAAACTGGGTACCCACCAATCATACTTCCACTGTTGCCACAGGTTTGGGTAAATTTCTGTATGCTGTTGGAACCAAGTCCAAATTTAATTTTGGAAACTATATTTTTGATCAAACTGTTAAGCATTCAGAATCCTTTGCTGTCAAATTACCCATTGCCTTCCCAACTGTATTGTGTGGCATTATGTTGAGTCAACATCCCAATATTTTAAACTACACTGACTCTGTGATGAAGAGAGAATCTCCTCTATCCCTGCATTACAAACTGTTTGAGGGGACACATGTCCCAGACATTGCCTCGACATCAGGGAAAGCTGCTGCTTCAGGTGCTGTGTCCAAGGATGCTTTGATTGCTGAACTCAAGGACACATGCAAGGTGCTGGAAGCAACCATCAAAGCCACCACAGAGAAGAAAATGGAGCTGGAACGCCTGATCAAAAGACTCTCAGACAGTGGCATTGATGATGGTGAAGCAGCTGAGGAAGAAGAAGAAGCAGCTGAGGAAGAGGAAGATGCAGCAGAGGATACTGAATCAGATGATGATGATTCTGAAGCCACCCCATGACCATCAGACCTTTATTTTTGCTTTTTACTCTTACTAGCTATAGGGGCATGTCCCTTTGAACAATTGATTACTATTGGTCTGTAATATTTGCACCTTAAGTTCATGCATTCTACTTTTGTCAAATTCTGTCTAAAAAGGGGGAGTAATGGTATTAATGGTATTATGCATGATTTTGAGAAGTAGGATACTATGTATGCAATAGTAGTATTATGCATGATTTATGATTTTGAGAAGTAGGATACGATGTATGCATGATTCATGATTTTGAGGGGGAGTTGTATGTATATGGGGAGACTGCTGCGGCTGTTGATGACTGATGTAAGCTACTAGTAGCTGATAGAAGATGCTGCAGTAAGAGCATGGAGACAGGGGGAGCAGAAAGCTGATGTCACATGAGATGTCTTGACATCCTGGAAAAGACTAGTAGCTGATAGAAGATGCTGCAGTGAACTGCTTCACAGCAGTAGGAGCATGGAGACAGGGGGAGCAGAAAGCTGATGTCACGTGAGATGTCTTGACATCCTGGAAACGACTTGCAACTTGCAGAATTTTTGCTGTTACCACTACAGATACCGCTGTGCTTGATTACTCTGATAATGAAAGTTGCTGATCCCACTTGCATAACTGCTCGTACCTGCTCAGGAAGTGTCTAAGTATGTTTTAGACAAAATTTGCCAAAGGGGGAGATTGTTAGTGCTTAGCTCTACTGAGTTTTAAAAGATTGGCTAAGATTTTGTTAAAACATAAGCACTTAGACAATGAAGAAAAGCTGGAGTTGCTGCACATGATGTCCAACGTTATGTCAAGGAATCAGATCGGGCTGCACAATGCACAAGGCAAGATAAAATGTCAAATGAAGAATTGAAGCTGTAGGATCCACGATGTCGGATACAATGTCCAGGACATCCTGCCCGAAAATACCGGAGTTGCTGCACAATGCACAAGGCAAGATAAAAGTCAAATGAAGAATTGAAGCTGCAGGATCCACGATGTCGGATACAATGTCCAGGACATCCTGCCCGAAAATACTGGACACATAAATCTGTTATATCTTTAACAGATTATTGTGCAGTTAGCAACAGATTAGACGATCTATCTTTAGGAACGAATTAAAAGATAATTAAAGTTCGAATTACAAACTTGAATAGTTCGTTCAGGGATTAAAGATTAAAGATAAAAACTAAAAGATCAAACGTTATCTTTTAGTTCTTTAAGTGCAGATTTTTCAGGAGAATGATAGATCTCATCCAGCACAAGTTGTTACAGCCCAGATACGCACACTGCTATATAAACATGAAGGCTGCACGAGTTTTGTACCAAGTCCGAGATTGAAGAGTTATTTTGTGAGTTTTGGGACTTGAGTGTTTTGTGAGCCACCTTGATGTTATCCTAACATCAAGTGTTGGACCTGAGTGTGTAGAGTTGATCTCTATAGTTTGTGTAGAGTTGATCTCTATTGTTCAGAGAGCAATCTCTGGTGTGTCTTTGATTTATTTGTAAACACGGGAGTGTGATTGAGAGGGAGTGAGAGGGGTTCTCATATCTAAGAGTGGCTCTTAGGTAGAGGTTGCACGGGTAGTGGTTAGGTGAGAAGGTTGTAAACAGTGGCTGTTAGATCTTCGAACTAACACTATTTTAGTGGATTTCCTCCCTGGCTTGGTAGCCCCCAGATGTAGGTGAGGTTGCACCGAACTGGGTTAACAATTCTCTTGTGTTATTTACTTGTTTAATCTGTTCATACAGTCAAATATAATCTGCATGTTCTGAAGCGTGATGTCGTGACATCCGGTACGACATCTGTCATTGGTATCAGAATTTCAAAAAAAATGAAAAAGAGAGCAAGTAAGGGAAAAATAGAGCAAGTAAGAAAAAAGAGAGGAAAAAGGAAAAGAAAAATAAGTTGTTTAGCTGAAAAACCGACATGCTTTTGAAAAGAGATGACTTCCAACTTTTCTTTGAAAAAATTCACTGAACATAACCAATTTTTGAAAAAAAATGTGTATACACCTGAAGGGTGAATGCTGTGAAAATTTTCCCGGACGCCCAAAATGGACTCGGATGAATGCACAAATTGATAAAAGAACATGTTTTGGAAACGTTGGGTTGACTAAAATAGAGGAAATGAATCCTGAGCCCTAGCATCACATGACCATAAAAATTTGACACTTGAGTGTCCGCATAGGTGCATGCATGACCAGTTTTGCATAAAGTTTCCAAATCATCATTTTTTGCATTTGTGTCATGGAAATAATGTGGGGCATCCCTTTTTATCCTTGAACTAAACCAAACCCTAACATGTATCATGTCTAGCCATTCTACAAGCCTTGAGCCAAAATCCTAACTCACCATAAACCTTGACCCAGGGTGAGAATGTCAATCCTTACCCTCGGAAGCAAAAAAAAGAAAAGAAAGGAAATTCCCAATCAAAGAATGGGAGAGAGCAAAAAGAAAAGAAAGGAAATTCCCAATCAAAGAGTGGGAGAGAGCAAAAAGAAAAGAAAGGAAATTCCCAATCAAAGAGTGGGAGAAAGCAAAAAGAAAAGAAAGAAAATTCCCAACCGAAGAATGGGAGAAAGTAAAAAAGGAAGAAGGAAAAGGAAGGAGAGAAAGTTCCTGATCAAGGAAGCAGAAGAAATGTGTAGAAAGGTCTTTTGACCAGACAATATCTGAACAATACAGAATTGTCACCAAATGAACAAAAAGAAGGAAAGGAAACCATGACCTAAAGTGGTCTTCTCCCTTAGATTACCAACCAAAATCCTGTGCGTCGGCGACTTTTTCGCCCCGCACTAAACCAAAACAGAAAAGAAAAAAGCCAAAAAAAAGCCAAAAAAAATCAAAAGCCGAAAAACCCACCAAAAGAACCCATTTCCAAGGGAAGTCCTATTGATCCATGATCACGCATGTAATCTTTGATTTGATAGGAAATAATTTGCAAAGTCAATTCATGACATATCTATGATTCGGAATTAGGATGAAACACTTACCTGTGCGAGATTGATACACTTTGAGTGATTTTCTTCTATTTTTGTCGAACCCAGTGTTTCCTCTAAATGGTCATTTAGAAACGAAATGCTAACATCCAAAATCTCATTTATGGTTATGGGGGGGGGTTTCATCAGCAGACTCTCCTTCCCCGGTAGACGCATTGTTTTTCACTCAAAAAAAAAAAAGCATATGCTGCTCTAATCAGTTGGAATATTTGTCTCTTTGCTAAAGCATGTTTGCATTTTAGTGGAGAAAACACCGAGACTTTTTCAAGTCTCACAAGTTATCCAGAACTACGTAGGTCTGAGTTCCTCATTGGAGGATACGTAGGAGCAAGAGCCTCGCTTTTGTCGACCGCACCACCTTTTGTTACCATGACCCAAGAGCTGGTAGCCTGCGGAGACACCTTACGGTTATCCGCACCTCGTCATTCAGTGACCCCAAGTGTGATTGACGAGCAGAGGCCAATGTGGTCATCTGCGCCCTTTCCGGAGGTGTCAGCATCTTCCGGTGGAGACTTTTTCAAGTCTCACAAGTTATCCAGAACTACGTAGGTCTGAGTTCCTCATTGGAGGATACGTAGGAGCAAGAGCCTCGCTTTTGTCGGCCACCTTCACAAGTTCTGTCATGCTGACACAGGAGTCACGTGACATGCGGAGATACCCAAGTGGTTGTCCGCACTTTCAAAACTTTTTGCTGTCTGTAAGACGAAAAGCCTGACAGCACGCAGAGACAAATTATGGTCATTCTGCACCCTTTTGTCATCCAGAGGCGGCGAGCCCGATGACATGCGGAGACAACTTATGGTCATTCCGCACACCTTCTGCCATTCAGACACAGTCGTGTCCGATGGCACGCAGAGACAAATTATGGTCATTCTGCACCCTTTTGTCATCCAGAGGCGGCGGGCCCGATGACATGCGGAGACAAATTATGGTCATTCCGCACACCTTCTGCCATTCAGACACAGTCGTGTTCGATGGCACGCAGAGACAAATTATGGTCATTTTGCACCCTTTTGTCATCCAGAGGCGGCGGGCCCGATGACATGCAGAGACAAATTATGGTCATTCCGCACCCCTTTTTCCATTCAGACACAGTCGTGTCCGATTGCACGCAGAGACAAATTATGGTCATTCTGCACCCTTTTGTCATCCAGAGGCGGCGAGCCCGATGACATGCGGAGACAACTTATGGTCATTCCGCACACCTTCTGCCATTCAGACACAGTCGTGTCCGATGGCACGCAGAGACAAATTATGGTCATTCTGCACCCTTTTGTCATCCAGAGGCGGCGGGCCCGATGACATGCGGAGACAAATTATGGTCATTCCGCACCCCTTTTGCCATTCAGACACAGTCGTGTCCGATGGCACGCAGAGACAAATTATGGTCATTCTGCGCCCTTTTGTCATCCAGAGGCGGCGGGCTCGATGACATGCGGAGACAAATTATGGTCATCCCGCACACCTTTTGCCATTCAGACACAGTCGTGTCCGATGGCACGCAGAGACAAATTATGGTCATTCTGCACCCTTTTGTCATCCAGAGGCGGCGGGCCCGATGACATGCGGAGACAAATTATGGTCATTCCGCACCCCTTTTGTCATTCAGACACAGTCGTGTCCGATGGCACGTAGAGACAAATTATGGTCATTCTGCACCCTTTTGTCATCCAGAGGCGGCGGGCCCGATGACATGCGGAGACAAATTATGGTCATTCCGCACACCTTTTGCCATTCAGATACAGTTGAGTCCGATGGCACGCAGAGACAAATTATGGTCATTCTGCGCCCTTCGTCAATCGCGGCCGACAAGCCCGTTGACACGCGGAGATTTACATCATCTTCCGCGCTCACGAGATCTGTCATACTGACTTTTGAGTCACGCTGACGGGCGGAAATACCCGAGTGGTTATCCGTATAAACATTCTTTTGCTATCTGTAAGACAGAATGCTTGATAGCATGCAGAGACTGACATCGTTTTCTACACCTTTTGTTCCCCCGGGAACAACAAGTCATTTGCATGCGGAGATTTTATGGTCACCCGCGACTCTCGTCAACCGAGAGGAACGAAATTAGTGTCTTATCTTTACTTTCCTTTTATCTCCAATAAAAGACAAGTAAAGAGGGGCAACTGTCATACCCTAATTTCGTCCGGGGACCTTTGCTTGATGGCATGCAACTTTTGTTTGGTCCTGGTGAGGTGTTTGGCACCCATCATTAAGCAATTTGTGAAATTCCGGGACATGCCGGAAAACAAAAGAAAATATTGATGCACAATCCGTAAGGTTCCGTGACACACCGGAAATCAAATGGAAGCATCGTTGCACAATTAGTGAGGTTCCGTAACATTCCGTAAGTCAAAAAGGGGATGATTATGTAATCCGCAAGGTTCCGTAACATTACGGAAAGAAAACAAGTATCGTTACGAAATTCGTAAGTTTCCATAACTTTACAAAAATGAATCACCAAAAAAAAGGCAGGGGGGTGTACTTAGTAAAAATGGGGGTGCAAATAGCAACCAGGCCTACTTGGGCCCTCCAGAAGGCTGTTGCTTCTGGAGGAAGCAACCCTTTTCTATAAATAGGGGGAGAAGTGAAGTAGAAAAGGGTTCAGCCCCTTAGGCACTTCTCTCTCTTTCGAATTTGCTTGGAAAAATTGTTTCCGTGAAGAAAATCCAAGTCGAGGCGCTTCCGAAACGTTTCCGTAACATTTCCGTGAGGAATTTCGCGAAGGTTTCGACCGTTCTTCGACGTTCTTCATTTGTTCTTCATCGTTCTTCGATCTTCAACGGGTAAGTACCTCGAACCAAGCTTTTCGATTCATTCTATGTACCCGTGGTGGTCCACATTGTGTTTTGTGTATTTTTATTCTCGTTTCATTTACTTTTTATACCCCTTTTTGACGTGCTTAAGCCATTTTATTTAAGTCATTTCTCGCTTAACCTAAAAATAAAATAAATTTCCACCGATCGTTTGAATTGTATTATCTGTTAACTTCGGTTAAAATGAATTCCGACCGTTCGGTCGTGCCGTAACCATGTTAGAAATCAAAAAAGAGGTAAAATAATAATATAATAATCAAAAAATGTCTTTTAGTAAAATAAAGCGGAAAATCAATCGGACGTTTTCTCTTTGGGATTTCTCATTCTTAATTGAATTGACTAATAACTAAAGTGAAACTAAGGCTAAAATCAACTCGCCTAGTCAAGCTCGTCCACAAAAATAGGTTTTTGAAAGTTTATCACTTCAATTTCTTATTAAGTTAAATGGGTCATTTTTAAGGTCCAACGCCTTAAAATGATCACCTTTCAAGTAAAAAGAATCACTTGATTCACGCATAAAAGAACTACGTAGGTCTGATTTCCTCATCGCAATTGAGGAATACGTAGGAGCAAAGGGAAACACCCTTGTCGACCACAAAAATAGAAAAAATATAAAAAGGTGTAAAGGATATAAAGACATAAAAATGGAACATAAAAATCAAGGTCATGTTTGCACATTCGATTAAAGGCTGCCGTCCCTTGGGACGGACGTGTGGGGTGCTAATACCTTCCCCGTGCGTAAATACAACTCCCGAACCTTTCACTTAAAAGTTCGTAGATCGCGTCTTTTCCGGTTTTTCCGACGTTTTCCTCAAATAAACGTTGGTGGCGACTCCGCGCGTATTCCTTTCGTGGAACACGCATCCCGCAAGTCACGCGTCGGCCTCCCGCCGAAGGGTAGGTTGCGACAATTAGTCAATTTGATTAAGAAAGAAAAACTTCCGATTGATTTTTTTTATTAGTTTATTAAAAGATATTTTTTTATTATTATATTATTATTTTGCCTCTTTTTTCGTTTTAAACGTGGTTACGGCATGACCGAACGGTCGGATTTCATTTTAACAGAAATTAAAAGATGTTACAATTCAAATGATCGGTGGAAATTTATTTTATTTTTGATTAGGCGAGAAAATGACTTAAATAAATGACTAAAGCACGTCAAAAGGGGGTACGGAAAGTAAATGAAATAAAAATAAAAGCATGCGAAACAAGTGGGGACCACTAAGGATACATAGAATGAATTGAAAAGTTCGATTTCGGGAACTAACTGGTTGAAGACCAAAGAATGACGAAGAACGATGAAGAATGGTGGAAAACCTTCGCGAGATCGCCCACGGAAACGTCTCGGAAGCGTTACGGAAGCGCCTCAGCTTGGATTTTCTTCACATAAACAATTTTTCTCACTAATTTTAAGTGATTCTCAGATACCAGGAGGGTTGAACATTTTTGTTCTGCCCTCCTTCGTCTATTTATAGGGAAAAAGAGGGAGGCGCTTGCCACCCAGCTCGCCCAGGCGAGCTAGGTTGCCTTCTGGTGGAACTCCCTGGAAGGCCCAAGTGGGCCTGATTGCTATTTGCACACCCCTATTTACTAAATACACCCCCTTGCCTTTTTTTGCTGATTCTTTTTCCGTAACGTTAGGGAACTTTACGAATTACATAACGATACTTGTTTTCTTTCCGTAATGTCACAAAACCTTACGGATTACGTAAGCATCCCTTCTTTGGCTTCCGGGATGTTATGGAACCTCATGGATTGTGCAACAATGCTTCCTTTTGACTTCCGGCATGTCACAGAACTTGACGGATTGTGCAACAATGCTTCCTTTTGACTTCCGGTATGTCACAGAACTTCACGGATTGCCTAACGATGGGTGTCAAGTACCTCGAAGTTGTCAAACGAGGGTCACATCCCAACAAACGGATGGTCCCCGGATGAAATTAGGGTATGACAAATATTTTGGAAGAAAATTTAGATCTAAGGTTCAGCACAAGAATATTATGAATGAAAAATGATAGAACCTAAAATCAACACAACAACATGATTCAAGAGTAGATTTACAAAATTTGAACCATAGAAATGCAAGAACAAGTGTAGATCTAAGATTTAATCAGTTTATTTTTTTTAATCTACTCTAAACAGCACCAAACCACAAGACAATGGAGGATATACATGGAGAATAAGATGAAGAACAAGGAATTAAAGAGAATTCACCGAATAAAAAGATAGAGGAAGCAAAAGAACATCACCTAGATGAAGATTCTCTTGATACCACATGATGTAAGCTCCATTGGATCTTCTTCATCAATGGATTCATTTGCTTCTTGGAAGATGAATGGCAGCGGAATGGAGAAGGAAGAGAGAGAGGAGATGCCACTTCAAGGAGAAGATGAGTCTAGAAGAAGCTCACCACCATAGGAGGCGATGGATAAGAGCTTAGAGGAAGAAGGAGATGAATGAAGGGAGAGGAAGAAGGAGATGAATGAAGGGAGAGGAAGAGAAGAGCACGAAATGTTGTGCTCTAAAAGAGCTCTGAAATCTGAAGTTTAATTTTCAAATGATCAAAGTTGAAAAAAATTAACACACATGGCCTCAATTTATAGCCTAAGTGTCACACAAAATTGGAGGGAAATTTGAATTTCTATTCAAATTTCACTTGAATTTGTGGAGCCAAATTTTGGAGCCAAAATTTCACAAATTATGATTAGTGAATTTTAGCTATGGTTTAGCCCACTAATCCAAGATCAAGTCCAAGATTCTCCACTAAGTATGCTTAGGTGTCATGAGGCATGTAAAGCATGAAGGACATGCACAAAGTGTGATTATATGATGTGGCAATGGGGTGTAGCAAGCAAATGCTCACCTCTCCCTCTAAACTTTAATTGGATTGGACTTCTCCCAATTCAATTAAATTTATTTCCAACCACACATATCAAATATTCACTTAATGAATGTGAAATTACAAAACTACCCCTAATACAAAACTAGTCTAGGTTCACTTAGCGAGCGAGGCTCGCTTAACTCGATGGATGCCGTAACAAAATGCGCTTGGCTCAGGGAAGTTCGGCATAGCGCACGACTATCAACAAAAAATTTGACTAAGTTACCTAGGCTTAGCAATTCATCCTCGCTTAGCCACAGGCATCTCAGCAAGAGGATGAGTGTTCATCCTTAAAAGATGAACTCGCTTAGCGCAGTAGGCGCGCTTAGCGAGTTCTTCCAAGAATGCGTATATTCAATGAATACTGATGAACTCGCTTAGCGCAGCATGCTCGCTTAGTGAGTTCATTGTGTTTTCCAGAAAATGCAGAAATGCAGTTCATTTTCTTGCATTTTTCAAGCCTCTAAAAGGCATATCAGACATTCAATGTTCCCAAAATAATGAATACAGTACAAACGTATATAAAGTCCTAAGCTTAAACTATTTCTGAAAAAGCATTAAAACCCTAAAAATCTAAAGCTAAATGTAAGGTGTTCTACCCTAAAGTTCCGACAAGAAAAAGAGAAAAGAAAGTATGGAACTTACTTGTATCGTTGAAGCTTTGTGATTGGAAGTTGATAATGCAAAAAGAAAGCACAAATGCAAAATGTGCAAAATTTTGGAGAGAGAGAATGCAGAGAAGAAGCTTGCGAAATCTGGCAATTGTGAGTGTAACTGTCGTTACACTTACTTAAGCAGTTTTCGACCCTGTCGCTTAGCGGACCGCTGCGCTAAGCGAGCCAGAGAGACATTTGGTTTCTCAGCAAGCCTCACTTAGCAGATCCGTGCGCTTAGCCAACATTTCAAATTCAAAATCAGTTTTTTTTTTTGAACAAACAAAAGGCTTGGCTTAGCACTCAGATAAAATCGCTAAGCGAGTTATGCAAATCAAAAAACCTGCAACTCTCGCTAAGCCGGGCTCTCTGCCGGCTTAGCTATAATGATGCATTTTAAGTATAGAGGAGAGACCGCTTAGCTGATAAGGAATCGCTTAATGCCTACATTGTCGCAAGGAATTCAGCTTAGCCACCATGACTGGCGCTTAGCTCCATGAACCCCAGTTCTGGCCGCAAAGAAATGAGCTTGGCGGCAACTAGTCGCCCTTAGCACAACAATACACTATGCTTAGCGGTTAGGCCCTCGCTTAGCCGAATTCAGATCGAATTGAAATTGGCTTAGCTTAGCCTTGGCCAGCTTAGCAGACCAAATCAACCTTAAATGCATGGGTTGGGGGCTAAGCACTTTAGACTCTCAGCTTAGCGCATGAACAAAGATGTGCTTAGCGCGAGGCTTGCGCTTAGCGAAAGGACTATTTTTCAGAAAATGTTTTCTAAGTTATTTTTCAGTCCCTTCCTCAACAAATTGAAACCCTTATATCTAACATTCAAGGATAAGCTGATATACTCCAATGCACAGGTTATAAAGCAAGTTCCACATGAGATATGCATGAAAAACAAAGATAACAGAAATTAAAACTGGGTTGCCTCCCAGGAAGCGCTTCTTTAACGTCATTAGCTTAACGCATTTACCTCAATGGGTGATCAAATAAACAGTGTTATGTGCCCTTGTAAATTCTTCACCATGGTACAGTTTTAACCTCTAACCATTTACTACCCATGTCCTGTCAGGATTATGAGATTGTGGGTCATATAGCTTTATTGCACCATAAGATCGAACTATCTTTATAACAAAGGGTCCATACCATTTAGACTTCATCATACGAGGAAATAATTTCAATCTTGAATTAAAAAGTAGTACCTATTGTCCCGTTTGAAGTCTTTCTTCAACAGTTTTTTGTCATGGTAAGTCTTGACTTTTTCTTTGTAAAGTCTTGAAGATTCATAAGTTGTTAATCACATTTCTTCTAGCTCTAACAATTGGATCTTTCTGTGCTCCCTGGATGCCTTCTCATCAAAGTTCAGAAATTTCAGAGCCCAATATGCCTTGTGTTCCATTTCGACTGGCAAATGACATGATTTGCCATACACCAGTTGAAAAAGAGAAAAACCAATTGGAGTTTTGTATGCAGTTCTATAGGCCCATTGTGCATCTTTTAATTTGGCTGACCAATCTTTTCTAGTTGACACCACTATTTTTTCTAGTATTTTCTTTAATTCTCTGTTGGATACTTCGACTTGCCCATTAGTTTGAGGATGGTAGAGGGATGCCACTCTATGATTCACATGGTATTGACTCAACACCTTTTGAAGTTGAGTATTACAGAAATGCAAACCACCATCACTGATTAAGATTCGAGGTACTACAGTCTTAGCATCATTCCTTGATGTGGCCATATCTTCCACCCATTTAGACACATAATCAACAGCCACCAGAATATATTCATTCCCTGCGGATGAAGGGAATGGACCCATGAAATCAATACCCCAATAGTAAAAAACTTCAACTTCCATGATATTTTGCAGAGGCATCTCATTTCTTCGGGAAATCTCCCCCATTCTCTGACATTGGTCACACTTCAGAACATGATGATGGGCATCTTTAAACAATGTTGGCCAAAAGAATCCTGACTGTAAGACCTTGGCTGCTGTTTTGCCTCCGCCATATTGCCCGCCACATGGTGAATTGTGACAATGCCACAATATGCCCTTGGCCTCCTCACTTATTACACATCTCCAAAGGAGATTATTTGCACCTATTTTGAACAAGTGTGGGTCATCCCAGACATAGTGTCGAGCATCATAGAAGAACCTTTTTCTCTACTGCCAATTGAGATCTTTAGGTATGACCCCTACTGCCATAAAATTGGCCATATCAGCAAACCATGGTCTTCCTACGATCGAAAACAAAGATTCATCAGGGAACTTATCTCTTATTTCAGCTTCTTTTGAAGTGACATCCTCATTCACCAATTTGGATAGGTGATCTGCTACTACATTTTCGGACCCTTTCTTGTCCTTGATGACCAAATCAAATTCTTGAAGCAGCAGTATCCATCTGATCAACCGTGGCTTGGAATTAGCTTTTCGCAACAAATATTTAATTGCTTCGTGATCAGTGTAAATTACTATTTTTGATCCTACCAGATAAGACCGAAATTTCTTGAGTGCAAACACAATTGCCAGTAATTCTTTTTCAGTTGTGGCATAGTTAATCTGAGCATCATTCAGAACTTTGCTAGCATAATATAAGGTATGGAATATTGTACCTTTTTGCTGCCCAAGTACAGCACCTACTGCATAATCACTTGCATCACACATCAATTCAAACTCTTGCCCCCAGTCTGGTGGCGTAATCACAGGAGCAGAAACCAGTTTAGCTTTGCGAGTGTTAAAGGCTTCTAGACACTCTTCATTAAATACAAACACATAATCCTTGTTCAACAAATTGCTTAAGGGTTTAACAATTTTGGAGAAATCTTTAATGAATCTCCGATAAAACCCTGCATGTCCCAAAAAGCTGTGTATGCCTTTCACATTGACTGGGCATGGGATCTTATCAATAACATCTAATTTAGCTTTATCCACCTCAATTCCTTTTTTTTTTTTAAATCTTGTGTCCTAGCATAATGCCTTCTTGAACCATAAAGTGACATTTTTCCCAGTTAAGCACCAGATTGGATTCTTCACAGCATTGTAACACTTTCTCTAGATTTGCTAAACAGTTCTCAAAAGTTGCACCAAAAACCAAAAAATCATCCATAAAGACTTCAATACATTTTTCTACCATGTTAGTAAAAATAGCCATCATACATCTCTGGAAAGTAGCGGGGCATTACATAACCCGAATGGCATGCGGCGATAAGCAAAAACACCAAAGGGACATGTGAAAGCTGTCTTTTCTTGGTCATGAGGATCTACTGCAATCTGATTGTAACCTGAGTAGCCATCCAAAAAATAGTAGAAAGATTGCCCTGCAAGTCTCTCAAGCATTTGATCCATGAAGGGAAGTGGGTAGTGATCTTTTCTTGTGGCTTCATTAAGCTTTCCATAATCAATGCACATTCTCCACCCTGTGACTGTTCTGGTAGGAATTAGTTCATTTTGATCATTTTTTATTACTGTCATCCCTCCTTTTTTTGGAACAACTTGAACAGGACTAACCCATGAGTTGTCTGAAATTGGATAGATAAGGCCCGCCTCTAATAACTTGAGCATTTCTTTTCTTACTTCTTCCTTCATTATAGGATTCAACCTTCTCTAGGGCTATCGTACAGGCTTATAATTGGCTTCCAAATTGATTTTGTGCATACAATATGATGGACTGATTCCTTTTAGATCAGAAATGTGCCAACCAATAGCCGCTTTACGTCATTTTAGAATCTGCACCAATTGATCTTCTTCTTCTTTCTTCAAAGAGTTGCTAATTATAACAGGTTTGGTCTCATCTTCTTCCAAAAATACATATTTTAAATATGCCGGAAGGGTCTTTAATTCTGCCTTAGGCTTTTTTGTTGTTCTTAGTTTTTCCAATTCTTCAAAAACCACCTGGTCAACACAACTGTCTTTTGAATCATCAAGCTCTTCATCACAAGCTAAGCAATCTCTCCCATAGCCAGGTTCTTTTTCCAAGGGAGACTGTAGTACCATGGTTGCGGCTGATAATGTTATTTCCTACTCCACCTCTTCTTCTTCAAAATAGGCATCACCTATATCTGGGTGTTTCATGGCCTCAAAGAGGTCAAAAGAGATCTTTTGATCCTCTATGCTGAGTTCCAACCTACCTTTATCTTTCCCTCCAACATAGCCAACAGTAGCCAAGTAGGGATATTCTGGAGTACTAGAGACTTCAGGCGTTTCCTCTTCGTTGGTCAATTGATGATGGATTAAGGTAACTTGACAAATGCTTTCTTGATGTGTTTCAATCTCTGTATGCTCTTCCTCTTTTCTGGCCGTAGCGTTAGTCATGTCATCAATCAACTTACTAATCTGAGTTTTAGTCCTTCTAAAGGCCTGTTGTATTCATTCTACTGTATCTTTGAATTGCATTAACGGATCATCCAGATTAAGAACTCCTTCTGCTTTATTGTGATACTCAGATTTCCGAAATGACTCCCATTGGTAACTTGCAGAAGACTGGTTCCTTTCAAATTGAATTCCCTACTGTTGTATAAAATAACAATAACCTTTAGAGCTTGCTTGGTACATCATGAAGTCTGCCAAAATACTTTCAAGATTTGGAGCTCTTTCTCTCTCATGGTAATCGTACATGACCGGTTCCTATTTCTGGTCAAAATTATTTATAGAATAATAATAACAATTGTCCTTATGATGCTCTCCTTCGGCTAAATTATAATTCATAAATGGAATTGAGATAATAATCTTCATGATATAGCGGTGAAAGAGCTGCCTTATTTAGGAGTGACTAGATCACCTGCAGGAGAGTCTATACATGCAAAATACTAACGGAACAGCGGTTATACAGTTTAACAAGAGAAGACAAATACAAATTATGAACAAATATTCATAGAAACAATCAAAGAATAACAAATAAAGAATAGACACCTAAAAACAAGCTAACTTCCCAAATAAAAAGAAGTTCCCTGGCAACAGCGCCAAGAACTTGTTGGGCTTCCGGCAAGTGCACTAGAACGCACAAGTAGTATAAAACGGTAAGAATCGAGTATCAAACACTCGGGGAACTTGTGTTATTTGGTAAGCTATTTCAGAAAATAGGCGTCTAGTGTGTAAATGTAAGTGTGAATATGAACAAGTGTATAAACTATTTGTGCAAAAAGAAAGAAAATCACGCGAGAGAAATGATGTGTAAAAACAAGTAGAAAACACATTGGTCTTCCTAATAGGTGCCTGATGCTAAAAAGATATTCTATATCAACCAGGACCGCATTAAGACACGCATACTCAACTGACTTATCGCACCCCAATTCCTCGTGAAAGCCCGACAACTCAGCCCTGCACTATCAAGGACTTTAGAGTCAGACCACTTTCCACTGTTGAATGACCCTAACAAAGCATGCATCTACGTGATCAAGGTAAAGGCATACTGGAATGAAAAGAAGATAGCACAGAGAACACACAAAACATCATTAAATAGATAGAAATGTATTTACATCAGGTACCTACAGGGAAGATCCAACAGAGGATTTAGCTTTCCATACCAGGAAGCCTTCTTAACAACAAAGAGAAGAACAAGATGAAAGATTGAAAAGTTACAAGTGGTGAGGATGTCTCCTTCACCTCTTGGATCTCACAATCACCCATAAACTCTTCTCAATCTCTCAAACCGGCTCCTACTTCAAGCTTTGGTCTCTGCAGATCTTAACACAGCAAAATCTCTCAAAACTCTATGGAACTTGGACCTTTCTCTCTCTAGAAACCCTAGACATGCAAAGCTCTGAATCTGAGTCCAAACTCCCTTCACAAAATCTGATTTCAGGCTTAAATAAGTGACCTTGTTTGTGCTAGTGCCCTTAGCGCACGTATGGACCGCTTAGCGCACGTTAGTGATTTTCGGCTTAGCGCGCCTTTCTTGCTTATCAGATGAACTGAAGCGGTGCGCTTAGAGAGATGAAGCGATGCGCTTAGTGAACCTGTACAGCTCATTTTCTTTTGGATTCTTCCTCGTGCTTAGCCCAAGAGCGTTGCGCTTAGCGGACACTCGCTAAGCCAGCAGAACTCGTATTTAAGATGACTATGGTGGTGTTATTTTCATGCAGAACTCGTATTGGGAGCATGACTTTTTTTTCTAACTATACTATTGGTACATAGTAATCTCATCAGAAGCGATGACTAACCTTCATTAGGAATCGTGAGCACACACAAGATGAGTATTCTCCTCCTAACATGATTTATTCCATACCTAAGAGCAAACTAGAATTCAAACTCTTGACCACTTGGTTAAGGAACACAAATAACTATCAACCGTTGTCAACCATTGTTGGTATTGGGTGCATGGTTTTGTGCTTCTACAAAACTGCAATTTCCTTGTGTGCCATGATCTGATTTTTGTTGGGGAGGGACCAACTTGAGGTTGGGAATTGTTGCCTTTAATCCTTATATGAGGGTCCAATACCTCTTGGTCGTGGGGAAGGGTGGATCATTTATCAACTTATTTAAGAGTCATGTTTTGTGTGACCAGTCACTACTACATAAAAGGGATTTAACATTGGTTCTAGGGGAGTTTCAACATCGATTTAAAACCGATGTTGAAACAACCACCATTGAAAGTAGATATTTTTCAACATCGATTTTAAAAACGAAGTTGAAAATCATTATCTACATCGATTCTAGTTAAAATTGATGTAGAAATGTGACCAAAATTGTGTATTCTAAAGTGCTTTCTACATCGATTTTGAAAAAATCGACGTTGAAAGTTGTATACAATATCGGTTTTGGCTAAAACTAATGTTGAATGTGCTTTTATAACATCAGTTTTGGCTTAAAATCGATGTTGTAGAGGCATTCTCTACATAGGTTGCAACCACAACCGATGCAGAAATTAAGTGCATTTTTTTAATATTTATCTTGTTTCACAATGAACCTAACCTACAAATTCAAAACAACCCAGACACTTTCTACAAAAATATTAATTTTATGCATAAAAACTATTAAATGTACAAAACTATTAAAAGTATAGTTCTAAGTATGATATATATGCTTACACAAATAATTTTGGATAAGTCACTAATCTCTACTAGAATTTTGGGAAGAGTTAAAATGACAATATAAAGAATAAAGTGGTTTACTACTATAAAATTTTGTCCATAATAATTTAATATTTACTATCAATTAAAAGAAATATTTAAAGTAATGAAAGTCAATACATAAAATCAATTGTAACCTAATCTAAATTAACATAACTCTACAATTCTAAAATTACTTAAACACCTAGTGTTTCATTTTTAACTTTTAGATAATATCTTGCCCACTGAATGCAAATTTCCTTCATGGTCTCTGGTTCCATTGGTGTAAGATCAGTAAAATACTGCATGATATAATAAATGGTAAATAGCCACTTTTGCCCCTGAATGTGTAATTCGCTGACAAATGCATCCCTAAAAGATGAAAAACTTTTGTCCATTAACTTCTGTCCGTCATCATAAATAGCCTCTTTTGGGTTCCCTGAATGTGTAATTCACTTACAACTGCAACAAATATATTCGACCTTTAACTTATGTGCGTCACCGTTAATAAAATAGTCTATGTGACACAAAAGGACGAATTTGTTACTTAAATGATTGCCAATGTGGTCATGCTAACTAGATTGGGAAAAAATGTCACTAAGATATCATTTTTGGACGTAAATATCAATAATTTTTTGTTGGGTGAAAATGTCAATATTTTTTTATTGGAGAAAAATGTGAGTAATTTTTTTTAACCCAAAAGTCAATACGTTTCATTGGACCAAAATTGTTAATAAGTTACCATTATTGGACAAAAATGTCAGTAATTTTTTATTGGACTTGAATATCAATATGTTTCTATTCATTTGTTAAACCTGAAATTTCATTTCATTTAAGACTAAAATATAATTTTAGGATAAATTTTTGCCATTTTTTATCATTACAAGCATAACATTACAATAATCACTTAAAAAATATTGCCAAACATAATTTAAAACAAACATAATAATAATGATAATATTGATTATCAACCATAATTTGTTTCACAATAGAAAATATTCAAAATAAACATTGTACCGGTTTACCAAAATAAAACATTGTAAAAGTGTACCAGACATTACAAAATTTTCAAAATTATCCTAAAAGATAAATATATCTCATATTTCACTTCTTCGAATATTGGCTATTTTGTTAACGATGATGGACAAAAGTTAATGTCCATATATATTTGTCTCACTTATTACGCTTTCGGGGACTAAATTTTGTATTTTCATCTCTAAGGGACACATTTTTCAGTTAATTACACATTTAGGGACAAAAGTGGCTATTTACCTGTCATACCCTAATTTCGTCCTAGGATTGTCGTTTGGTAATCTTTTGATCCTTGTTAGTCGACTTACGGTGTTGAATGCCAGTTACAATGTGAAATAGATTATCATTCAATGTTTTGATCAAGAATGCGAAAGATACCGAAAGGGAGTGGCAAAGGGTCATTTCAGGAGGTTTACTGAACCCAGGCTTGCCCAGGCCAGCCTCTGGCTCGCTTGGGCGAGCAAGGTTACTTTAGGTTGAAGCAACAGCTCGCCTGGGCAAGCTGCCATGACCCCTAATGTCATCTTTTGCTATAAATAGGCATGAGGGAGGCTGAGTAAAGGGTTCGAAGGTCCAACATTAAGAGAAATCTGAGAGAGAAAGAAGAAAGAAGAGAAAAACGAGGCTGAAGCGCTACCAAACTGCGATCGTAATCGACTTTTATATCGTTCTTCATTCATCATCCAGTTAGTTTTTGTTTTAATGATTTGAATGCGATCTATGCACCCTTAGGGGTCCTCTTTCTTGTTTTGTGCATCTTCATCTCCTTCTTCTATCATCAGTAATCTCATTTTCTTCTTGTAAAGTAAGTTTTAACCGATCACTAGTGCCGCAAGTTATCTTTAAAACATAATTGAAGGTTAATAAGCAAAATCAAAATAAAACCAACTCATGAACTTCTTCATTTCAAAAAATATCACTTGAGATCGTTTCAAGGTCCAACGCCTTAACGATTCTCTTCGCTTTTCATCAAACATCACTTGAGATTGTTTTAAGGTCCAACGCCTTAACGATTCTCTTCGCTTTTCAAAATTTAAAACATCATTTCAAGGTCCAACGCCTTATACGACTTTTTGTTTGCAATTAAAATGAATCTTTTAAAAACATAAAAATCAATGTAACACACAACTTTAAGACTTAAAGAACTACGTAGGTCTGAATTCCTCATCGCACCAGAGGATACGTAGGAGCAAGGGCAACACCCTTGTTGACCCCAAAAAATAAAGAAAAATAAATAACATTGAAGTCACGTTTTTGAACACTCGATTGAAGGTTGTCATCCCTTGTGACGGGCGCATGGGGGGCTAATACCTTCCCCATGCGTAAACAACTCCCAAACTCTTATTTTCAATATTCGCAGACCCCTTTTTGGTTTTTCTAACATTTTCCTGGAATAAACATTGGTGGCGACTCCACCTGTTTTCTTCATGAGAAGATGCACTTTTATCTCCCCTCGCCCTCCCACCGAAGGGTAGGTTGCAACATTACCCATTCATATTCCTAGAGAGTGGGAAGACAAAAAGTCAAGAAAATATTATATGACAAATATGTTCCTATGTTGGCAATTAGAAATAACCACATTGACAATCATTTTCATGACAAATTTGTCCCTCTATGCCACATAGGTTATTTTATTAATGATGACGTGCGGAAGTTAACGAACAGATATATTTGCCACACTTTTTACACTTTCAGGGACACATTTATCGGCAAATTACATATTCAAGGACAAAAGTGGTATTTACCCGATAATAAAACATAAGTTAACAAGTATAAATAATAAAAAATTTAAAAAATTGAATTAGTTTTGAAGTAAACAATTTTTGTTTCTCAATTATCCTTGAAACCTCCTAGGACTATCGTTGACATCCAATGCATTACATAGTACCTGCACTCAATGCTTCCTTTTTGCTTATTACACTAAATTGAATAGGATATTTAGATATTCAAAGTTAACTGAAAATTGGTGTAGAGAGTAATAAAATTAAATTTTTAAGGCAACAAACATTGTTTAAATCACTTACTTTAACTACAATCCAAGTAGCAACGGCCTTGGATTTACTTCCTTGACTATTGTTGAATCCGTTCAAAGCATTGATTAAGAGAAACATGCATGTGTGTTGTACAATTTAGATGTTGATGTCAAATACTAATTGTCAGACCCTAATTTCATCCGGGTATAATGTTTTTATCATTCGGATATGATGTTTTAATCATTGCTAATCGAATTATGGTGTTTGCCACCGGTTACAGTGCAAGGCCAAAGGCTCACGCAGGGTTTTGATGGTTGTTTTTCAGTTCCAGAAACAAAAAGCCACAAGGAAGGGGCAAAATGGTCATTTCCTAGACCTAAACTCACCCAAGCTAGCATTTGGCTCGCCTGGGCCATGAAATTTCTTTAGCCTTAAGCAACTAACTCACCTAGGCAAACTCCAGCTCGCCCTGGCGAGCTTCCCTTGCACCAAATGGCATTTTCCTATAAATAGCCATGCAGGGGAAGGGTTTAAGGGTTCTAGAACTAAAGAAAACATTGAAAAACGCAGAAGGAAAAGGAGAAGAAGAAAAATAATGCCGAGGTGCTACAGAATAGCGACTGTGGATCATTTCCTTCACCATTTCTCTTATGCCCTATGCAACGATCGGTTAGTTTTTCTTAAGGATCGAGTGTAATCTTTGTACCCTTATGTATCCCTCTTGATATTACATATGTAATCTTTTCTACTCAAATATCACTTGAGATCGTTTCAAGTTCCAACGCCTTAACGATTCTTTGTTTGCAATTAAAATAAATCTTTCAAAAAAACAAAAAATCAATTCAACACACAAATATTCTTACTTAAAGAACTATGTATGTCTGATTTCTTCATTGCACCTGAGGATATGTAGGAGCAAGGGAAACACCCTTGTCGATTCAAAAAAAAATAAATAAAAGAGGGAAAATAAAAAATTTTGAAGTCAAGTTTTGCACACTCGATTAAAGGTTGTCGTCTCTTGTGACGGGCGCGTGAGGTGCCAATATCTTCCCTATGCATAAACAACTCTCAAACCCTTTTTTTCAAAATTCGTAGACCTCTTTTGGTTTTTTTAACATTTTCCTTGAATAAACGTTGGTGGTGACTCCCACTCGTTTTCTCCCCAAGAGACAAATGTGCTTTCTTTTATTTTATTGTGCAAGGAACAAAACCAAATAGCAACATTGTCCTTAGGATATATAACGACCATCTGCCAATGTGCACTGCATTAGAGAACATTAAGTTATTATAGTGCACACATTATTTAAATTGATTTGTTCAGTTTAACTTACCCATTCAAGTAGGTTCCTAGGTGGACATCTCTTTGTCAATTCTGCATCCATTTCTTAATATAATTTTCTTATTCAAATTGCGATTACCTAGATCTCTATATGGAGTGTGGCTCGAGGAATCCATACACAGAGGCATTCCCCGCTTGTATACTTGTCTCATTCATATGCTTATTGTTGCTAAAATAAAGTAAATTATGTATGAATTTAAAACAATCATTTAGCTAATATACAATAATGTAAAGTGACTTACAGAATCCATAATTGTATAATAGAGATGCTAAAACATTGAGCACTATGTGCTATTTAAAAAAGATCTTCATGCTTTATGTACAAGGGAAAGTCATCATTATACATTCCAAACACGGTAGCATCCCATGACACCTAGAAAGGCTTAAGGAAAAGCTGTGGGACGGTCAATGTCATCAGGTATAGGGGATTGACATTAGGTCTGGCCTATTTGTAAGTTTCACCGGTCCTTTAGCTCCCTGTTTATTCTACACAGTTGATAAACATAAGTGAATGATAGTCAACACTTTATTTGTAACAAATATTTTTTGAATAATTCTTAAAAACAACAAAATGAAATACTTGTTCTGAAAAATGCTTTACAAGTCCAAGCAAGGAAGGTGTTAAGTGTTTGCCCCACTAACTAAACCTCTTGAGTGGGTACAAGAACGTAAGCATCAACATCTTGAACTTCTTCAACATCGACCTTGACTTGATCATTGCCCAAAGGGATGTTGTGGACAATGGCTGACCCCTCATAAACTCTTCTAAGGGCAATTAGGTGGACAAATTAGGGATGTTGGGTCCTGCCCCGAGGGATTGACACAATTTTTCTTTGTGTTGAAACAAGTAGCAGAAAGACCAACCTCGGGCTCAAGAGATAGAGTGAGTCCATGTGCTTGCTTTTGCGTTGCATCTACAATTGCATTTGGGACTGCATCTAGCTGAAGGGCAACTTATTTGTTGAGTCACTTTTTTTATGATCGACTCCTCCAGCCGGTCCCTAATTTTTTGTGTTAGCTACTCCAGGTCTTCAGGAGCCATAGGTGTAGACGTGTGGGAGCTCCTTAAAGCCAGTCCAAAGTATTATTTGATTGTGACACTAGCTCCAGTAGCATAGACACGACCAGGGTGTTATGGTCTTCCAATGGTAGCAGTCAGTAAATCTTCACGTCCATGGGTGTCAAAGCTTCCCTATGAGGCCTGCTCTTCCAAGGGATCCTATAGTCAACAAATGAAACAAATTTAGTTAACTCGTCCAATAATTATTATAAAAAATGACCACTAACAAATGAGAGTCACTTACAATCCTATCTGAAATTTTCTTTGTTACCTCAAACATCATTCGACCAGATTTTTTCGTGTGGGTCATCTTCCACTTCACGTGTCGTCCAATGGGAGATGGAGGATCAACAATTATGTCAGTGCTCCCAGATTGGGCTTCTTCTTCCAATCATTTCTTTTTCTTGTCCTCCATCAACTTTTCTTCTAGATAATCATAACCCCCATGAGACACACCTTCTTTCGAACATCCTATAACAATTACACATTAGCCTAACTTAATACATTTGACAATAATGCGTGAATACAAAGTTTGAAATAATGAAAATCAACTAACCTCCAATCTTGGTTCCACTTCTCTTTGCTTATGCTATACTTTTCATATACTTTATCATCCTCGCCCACCTTATCGTCTGCCAGAGCCCATTTGGAAGTCAAATCTGACTTAAACTGCCTCTACCACTCTCCTATGATCTGAAGTATTTTTTTGTTCGTCCTCAGATCGGATGCTCCAGGAATATCAAATTCAGCCTGTGATACCATAAATACATTTTATAGTTAGTCAATTACAATTTAGGATTTTTAGAACCAATTGCAACAACATGCAACATTTAATTGAAATACCAAAGTATCCTCCTAGATCAAATCCTTTTGAGTTGTAGAGACTTGTTTCTAATTATCATATGTAACCACCACCTTATCACGGGCGACGATCCCCAAATACGTTCTTAATTTCTTTTTGTGGGGACCATCGACTTTACCAGTGGTAGGATTCACATGAACCACTGATCTCTCCCCACCAACTGGTTTAGTAGCTAATGATCTGAATCGTGTTGCTTTTCGTGTCTTCTTCGAAATAGACGACAAAGGTGATGATGACTCAAGAGGAGGAGGGGAGTAGGGTGGTGTAGCCATTTACCAGTTAAAAAGAACATTAATTAAACAATGTGTGAAAACTATATTAAGTTATGTAATTGAAATTATGAAAGCAAGTAAATATAAAATAAATTTCATTATACGATGTTAATTAATTCTCCTTCATCATGATCATTATGATTTGCATGCACGTCATAAACTTATTCTTATCCTTTGACATTAGGTGGCATTTGTGTGGAGAAAGGACTGAGACAAGTATCAACGACTGAATCATCATCTTCAACATTAACACCAATTGTTTTTCTGTGCAGAATCATTGACAACCTTTCATCACAAGGATCTTGAACATAAAACACTTGTTTAGCTTGTTCTGCCATGATGAAAGGCTCGTTCTAATAAGCGAGCTTCTTCAAATCTACCAACATAAATCTAAAATCATTCATTCACACACCAACATTGCTATCAACACCCACTTACACTTCAAAACACAGACCATGAATTTTACATAATAAAGCTCCCAGATTTCTTCAATGACTCCAAAGTAAGGCATGGAAGCTACACAGGGGTTGTCATCATGTACAATAGCAAAGTGTTGAGATTTAAACCTTAGACTAGCCCCACTATTTTGCATTGTACTCTTGTCGTCTTGTGATTTCGTGCAGAACAAAAATTTCTTGATATCGTATCCTTGCCAAGTTATAACATTTCTCAAAGGCCCATCTACTAACTTCCTTAGCGTTTCAGAAACATTATCATCACCAAAGATTGTATCTTTAAACCAATTTAGGAATGTCTTATTATGCTCTTTCAACACCCTATTCTTGGTCATTTTTGGGTTACTTTCCTTGACTAAGGCTTTTTGACAAACTATGTATGGCTGAACTTCATTATTTTTATTCAGTATATGCAAATAAGCTTGTTGCAATTTTTCTAGACCTGGAGTGATAACATGCAATTCTCTTGAACCTTTACCTCCGTTCACTTCCGACAAGTGCACCGGATCGCACAAGTAGTATAAAACGGTAAGAACCGAGTATCGAACTCTCATGGAACTTGTGTTACTTGGTAAGCTATTTCAGTGAATAGGTGTCTGGTGTGAAAATCTAAGTGTGAATATGAATAGGTATGTAAAAACAAGTAGAAAGCGCGCTGGTCTTCCTAATAGGTGCCTGATGCTAAAAGGATATTTTCTATCTAACAATGCTCATGTGTTCCTATGGTGTCTCCTGAGATGCCAAACCCTGATTCCTCATGATAGTTTAGCCTAATCCTGATCAAGCATCATCCTCAGATTCCTCTTGTTGGACTAAACTCAACCAGGACCGCATTAAGACAAACATACTACAACTAAATTATCGCACCCCGATTCCTCGTGATAGTATGACAACTTAGCCCTGTCCTATCAAGGTCATTAGAATCAGAGCAGTTTCCACGGTTGAATGACCCTAACAAAGCATGCATCTACGTGATCAAGGTAAAGGCATACTAGAATGAAAAGCTGATAGCACAGCGAACACACAAAACATCATTAAATAGATAGAAAGATATTTACATCAAGTACCTACAGGGAAGATCCAACAGAGGATTTTAGCTTTCCATAACCAGGAAGCCTCCTTTACAACAAAGAGAAGAACAAGATGAAAGATTTCAAAAATACAAGTGGTGAGGATGTCTCCTTCACCTCTAGGATCTCACAACCACTCACAAACTCATCTCAAGCTCTCAGAACAGCTTCCTCTTCAAGCTCTGGTCTCTGTAGATCTTCACACAAAAAAATCTCTCAAAACTCTCTGGAACTTGGACCTTTCTCTCTATAGAATCACTAGACATGCAAAGCTTCAACTCTCAGCCTAAACTCCTTTCACAAAATCTGATTTCAAGCTTAAATAGATGGACTTGTTCGTGCTCGTGCACTTAGTGCAATTCTAAACCGCTTAGTGCACATTAGTGAATTTCGGCTTAGCGCGTGCCTTTCTTGCTCAACAGATGGACTGAAGCAGTGCGCTTAGTGAGATGAAGAGGTGCGCTCAGCGAACCTGTACAGCTCATCTTCTTCCAGATTCTTCCTCGCACTTAGCCAATGAGTGTTGCGCTTAGCGGACGCTCGCTAAGCCAGTGGCTTAGCGAGAAGGTGAAAAACAGCACTTCAAAACATGCCTAATTAACCTAAAATTGAGAGAAAATGATTATTAAACGCACAAAACAAAATTACTAACTATTTATTACCTATCTTTAACTAAAAGAACTTATAACACTACAAAATAACCATAAATTGGAGGAGTTTGATACAATTTACACAAGTTTAATACATAAAAGTTAGTTGTATTCATCGACTAACACTAAGCGCGAAATCAGCTCGCTAAGCGAGACCTTTGTCTCTTGCCAAGCTCAATGCACGACTGGCGCTAAGCCCAAACCCACTAACTCGTGCTAAGCGCGAGGGTAGCGCTAAGCACAACGACGTGATTTCAGAGACTATTTAAAGCCTGAATTGTCATAATTAGGGTACAATTTGGAGAGACCAGAGCTGCATATTTTTGCACAAATTTTGAGATAAAAGCTTTGGAGGCAGCAAGAGGAGCAGCTTTGCAGAGAAGCCTAGGGTTCTTCAATTAGAGAGAGGTTAATAAGCTGTAGAGTGATTGTGAGGTGCTAGGAAGAGGAGGAGGGATCCCCCTTCTTGTGTAAGGAACAATTATTCTGTACTCTCAATCTCATTTTTGTTAGGGTATTTTGTAATGGATGGCTAAACACCCTTGTTGGGGATTTCTAAGGAGCAGCTGATGTAATTACTTCAATATCTAATTAATTGTGTTTTATGTGTTCAATGCTTCTTTCAATGCTTAATTTCTGCATGCTCTTGGTCTGATCACCCATTTGTGTGTACAGTTAAGTGACTTTAGCTTTGGGAAATGTACTGTTGCCTTAGAACTTGATAGAAGCAGGACTGACTAACCACATTACCAGGGATGGATTGTTGGGGTTTTGGTTTTCTGAATATGCTGTTTAAGTTAAGCCTAGTCGTACAAAAGGGATTTGTGGACGAAGTGATGCAATCCTACCCCCCCCCCCCCCGCCCCAAGGGCATTGGATAGAAGACTTCAAGAAGATTGGGCCAGAGATGCAAGAGAAGATCCTAGGGTTCTCATGAGCCTTAGGGTTGATTTCGGGCCCATGGGCTAAGTATGAGCCCACTTATCTTTGTACATAATTGATTAAGGTTTCATTATTTTCTGGCCTTGTATTTAAGGCTCCATAATATAGGAAGGGTACCCTAGAAATGTAGGATTTTTCAGCCCTTGTATTTTAGGGCACCTAGACTAGTTTTTGTATTAGGGGTAGTTTTGTAATTTCACATGCATTAAGTGAATATTTCATTTGTGTTGGAAAATAAATTTAATTGAATTGGGAGAAGCCCAATCCAATTAAATTTTAGAGGGGGAGGTGAGCATTTGCTTGCTACACCCCGTTGCCACATCATATAGTCACACTTTGTGCATGTCCTTCATGCTTTACATGTCTCATGACACCTAAGCACACTTGTTAGTGCTTAGCTTTACTTAGTTTTAAAAGATTGGCTAAAATTTTGTTAAAACATAAGCACTTAGACAATGAAGGAAAGCTGGAGTTGCTGCACATGATGTCTAACATTATGTCAAGGAATCATATTGGGCTGCACAATGCACAAGGCAAGATAAAAACCTATTTTTATGGACGAGCTTGACTAGGCGAGTTGATTTTAGCCTTAGGGGATTACATAATCATCCCTGAAATTCTGATACCAGGGGACAGATGTCGTACAGGATGTCACGACATCACGCTTCAGAACATGCAGTTTATATGTGTCCGTATGAACAGATTAAACAAGTAAATAACACAAGAGAATTGTTTACCCAGTTCGGTGCAACCTCACCTACATCTGGGGGCTACCAAGCCAGGGAGGAAATCCACTCTCAATAGTGTTAGTTCAAGGTCTAACAGCCCCTGTTTACAACCTTCTCACCTAACCACTACCCGTGCGATCTCTACCTAAGACCCAATCTTAGATATGAGAACCTCTGCTCACTCCCTCTCACTCACACTCCCATGTTTACAATTAAGTCAAAGACACACCAGAGATCAACTCTGAACAAAAGAGATCAACTCTACACACTAGAGATCAACTCTAGACACAAGAGATCAACTCTACACACATAGGTCCAACACTTGATGTTAGGGTACCATCAAGGTGGCTCACAAAAGACTCAAGTCCCAAAACTCACAAAATAACTCTTCAATCCCGGACTTGGTGCAGAACTCGTGCAGCCTCCATGATTATATAGCAATTTGCGTTTCTGGGCTGCAACGGCTTGATGCTGGAGGAGATCTATCTTCTTCTGAAAAAATCTGCAGTTAAAGAACTAAAAGATAACTTTTGATCTTTTAGTTTGAATCTTTAATCTTTAATCTTTAATCCCTGAACGAACTCTTCTTCTTTGAAATTCGAACTTCAATTATCTTTTAATTCGTTCCAGAAGATAGATCATCTAATCTCTTGCTAACTGCACAATAATCTGTTAAAGATATAACAGATTTATATGTCCAGTATTATCGGGCCGGATGTCAGGACATCGTGTCCGACATCGTGGATCCTGCAGCTTCACTTCTGCACTTGACTTTTCTCTTGCATTGTACAGCAACTCCAGTATTCTCGGGCAGGATGTCAGGACATTGTATCCGACATCGTGGATCCTGCAACTTCAATTCTTCATTTGACATTTTATCTTGCATTGTACAGCAACTCCAGTATTCTCGGGCAGGATGTCAGGACATTGTATCCGACATCGTGGATCCTGCAACTTCAATTCTTCATTTGACATTTTATCTTGCCTTGTACATTGTGCAGCCCGATCTTATTCCTTGACATAACGTTGGACATCATGTGCAGCAACTCCAGCTTTCCTTCATTGTCTAAGTGCTTATGTTTTAACAAAATCTTAGCCAATCTTTTAAAGCTCAGTAGAGCTAAACACTAACAATCTCCCCCTTTGGCAAATTTTGTCTAAAACATACTTAGACACTTCCTGAGCAGGTGCGAGCAGTTATGCAAGTGGGATCAGCAACTTCCATTATCAGAGTAATCAAGCACAGCGGAAATTCTTCAAGTTGCAAATCTACAAGTCTTCTCCAGGATGTCAAGACATCTCTCGTGACATCAGCTTTCTGCTTCTGCTCCCCCTGTCTCCATGCTTACTGCAACATCTTCTATCAGCTACTAGTCTTTTCCAGGATGTCGAGACATCTCATGTGACATCCGCTATCTGCTCCCCCTGTCTTCATGCTCTTACTGCAGCATCTTCTAGCAGCTTCTAGTAGCTTACATCTGTCATCATCAGCAGCAGTCTCCCCCTCAAAATCATATTCATACAACTCCCCCTCAAGATCATGAAACATGCATACACCGTATCCTCATGAATCATGCATACATCGTATCCTACTATCCTACTGCCATACATCATACATTCAACATGATCATGCATAATAGCAAGCATAATACTATTACTCCCCCTTTTTAGACATAAATTTGGCAAAAGTAGGATGCATGAAATGAATGTGCAAACATTACAGACCAATAACTAGTAATTGTTCAAGGGACATGCCCTTTTAGCTAATAAAAATGAAAAGCAAACATAAGGGTCTGATGATCATGGGGTGGCTTCAGAATCATCATCTGATTCTGTCTCTTCTGCTGCATCTTCCTCTTCCTCAGCAGCTTCTTCTTCTTCTTCAGCTGCTGCTTTGTCTTCCTCAGCTGCCTCTTCCTCTTCCTCAGCTGCTTCTTCATCATCAATGCCACTTTCTGAGAGCCTTGTGATCAGCCGTTCTAGCTCCATCTTCTTTTCTGTGGTGGCTTTGATGGTTGCTTCCAGCACCTTGCATGTGTCCTTGAGTTCAGCAATCAAGGCATCCTTGGACACAGCACCTGAAGCAGCTTTCCCTGATGTCGAGACAATGTCTGGGACATGTGTTCCCTCAAACAATTTGTAATGCAGGGATAGAGGAGATTCTCTCTTTATCACAGAGTCAGTGTAGTTTAACATATTGGGATGCTGACTCAACATAATGCCACACAACACAGTAGGGAAGGCAATGGGTAATTTGACAGCAAATGATTCTGAATGCTTAACAGTTTGATCAAAGATATAGTTTCCAAAATTAAATTTGGACTTGGTTCCAACAGCATACAGAAATTTACCCAAACCTGTGGCAACAGTGGAAGTATGATTGGTGGGAACCCAGTTTGCAGCTCCAATCCTGTGCAGAATTGCATACTTCACACTTAGCTTCCCTGCTGAAAGCTTCCCTTTCTTTGGCCAATGCTGGACTCGTTTGGCCGTGATTTCCTTGGCAATTTGATGCTCAGAAACATCAATATCTATCACTCCATCAGTAGGTCTGCCCAGGTACTTGTTAATCACAGCAGGGGAGAATCTAACACACTTTCCTCTGACAAACACCTTTTGATACTCATCACTCTTTCTGTTAGTTATGTCAGAGGGAATGTTGACAATAAATTCCCTGACTAGGCCTTCATAACAGTCTCCCAATTTGGTGACTGTCTTCAGTAGTCCAGCAGCCTTGATGAGTTCCATGGTCTCCTTGCAATCCAAGGCATTTCTTCCCAGTTCTCTTTCAACCGCAAGTCTGCGTTGATACACAAATTTCCACCTTTCTGCATTGCCAATGGAGTGGAATGAGATGTTGTCCAATGGGGCATCAGGGACATTTTCAGGCACCTTCTTCCCTGATGTCTTGGCCCTCTTAGATGTCGAGACATCTAGTTCGACATCATCATCAGAATCGGATGAGGAAATTTCTTTCCTCTTCTTGGAGGGGATAACAACCTTGCTTCTTCTGGATGTGGCAGGAGTGATTGGAGTACTCTTCTTCTGTGCCATTGTCTTGATTCGTCCAGACCTCTTAAGGGGGGTTTTTCCCTTTCTGTTTTGAAGTCTTTCCGCAATGCCAGGTGCCAACCTGTTGGCAATGGGTTCTTCATCAGATTCGACTTCTTCCAGGTCAATGAGGTCACCTGGAGCAGATTCTGGTGCCCGTGGTGTAGGAGTCTCCTCTGCGGCTTGATCATCTTCCTCTGTTGATCTCTCTTTGCTGGGGGAAGAGAGTACTTCAGCATTTGGGCCGGAAGATGTTGGAACATCTTTATTGACATCAGGCACAGAAACATTTGGGGTGGACGATGTTGGGACATCTTCATCAGCTTCAGGCACAGAGGCGTCTTTCAAAATGCTACTCACAATACTGCGGATTTTCTTGTCCATCTCCGTGTCTACTTCCCTAGGACTTGTTGCAAGGCTAGGGTTTTCAGCAATCTTCCCTCCCTGTTGTCTTCTGGGAACCAGTTTCTCAGGGACAGAAGCTTGACCAGGAATTATTTGTATGGGTTGGATGTTGAATTCTGGTTGTTCCTGGTGCGGAGATGATGGTACTGCGGGTGAACCAGAAGCTGCAGTTTCTTTTGGTGAGGTAGCCATGGAAAAGCAGAGCGTTTGGAATGATTTCGTAAATCTCAGAAAGCTATTGGGAAATGCTGGAGAAAACACGAATGCCAAGCAGATATAAATTTGAATGAAGAATGTAGAGGGGCGTGTGAAGCAACGGTCGAATTTTCTTTGTGGTGAACGTGCTATTAATGTTAAGTGATTCGTTTGGGCACGTTCAGATTGCAGTAGCTGCTATAATTCCTCTAGCAGACAAATGCCCAGCTTGCCCCTCAGTTTTTCAAACTGATTTGTATCCAAAGCCTTTGTGAAAATATCTGCTATTTGTTCCTCAGTGTCAACATGCTTCAGTGTGATCACTTTATCATCAACAAGATCTCTGATATAGTGATGTCTAATGTCAATGTGCTTGGTTCTGCTGTGTTGAACAGGATTTTTAGAAATATTAATAGCACTCATGTTGTCACAGTACAATGTCATGACATCTTGTTCGACATTGTACTCCTTCAGCATCTGCTTCATCCAAACTAGCTGTGAACAGCTGCTTCCTGCTGCAATATACTCGGCTTCTGCAGTAGATAGGGACACACAGTTCTGCTTCTTGCTGAACCATGAAATAAGGTTGTTGCCCAGATAGAAGCATCCACCAGAAGTGCTTTTTCTGTCATCTGCACTTCCAGCCCAATCAGCATCACAATACCCAACCAGCATTGAATCTGAACAATGACAGTACATAATCCCATAGTCACTGGTGCCATTTACATATTTCAGAATTCTCTTTACTTGATTCAAGTGACTTATCTTGGGATTGGCTTGATATCTTGCACAAACACCTACTGCATAGGTGATGTCGGGTCTGCTAGCTGTTAAATATAATAAGCTCCCAATCATGCTTCTGTACAGAATTTGATCAACACTGGTGCCTGCTTCATCCTTTGACAGCTTCAAGTGAGTTGGTGCAGGTGTTCTTTTATGGCCGGCATTCTCCATCCCAAACTTCTTGACAATGTTCTTTGTATACTTGCTCTGTGAGAGGAATATGGAGTCTTCCATCTGCTTCACTTGAAGTCCCAGAAAATAAGTCAGCTCTCCAACAAGACTCATCTCAAATTCAGATTGCATCTGTTGGACAAAATGTCGAAGCATCTCATTCGACATCCCTCCAAACACAATGTCATCAACATATATCTGTGCAATCATCAAGTTTTCAGCATCTTGTTTGACAAAGAGAGTCTTGTCAATTTCTCCCTTCCTATACCCTTGCTGAGTAAGGAACTCTGTCAGCCTTTCATACCAAGCTCTTGGAGCTTGCTTCAATCCATAGAGAGCCTTCTTGAGCCTGTATACATGATCTGGATGAGTTGGGTCTACAAATCCCCTTGGCTGCTCCACATAGACTTCTTCATTCAGGTATCCATTCAGAAATGCGCTCTTCACATCCATCTGGTACAGCTTGAATTTGAGGATGCAAGCTACACCAAGTAATAATCTGATGGACTCAAGTCTAGCAAATGGGGCAAAAGTCTCATCAAAGTCTACACCTTCAATCTGAGTGTAGCCTTGAGCAACCAGTCTGGCCTTGTTTCTGGTTATGACACCTTCTTCATCGGTTTTGTTCTTGAAGATCCACTTGGTGCCAATCACATTAGTTCCCTCGGGCCTAGGAACTAGCTCCCATACTTCATTCCTTTTGAATTGCTCCAATTCTTCTTGCATAGCATTGATCCAGAACTCATCTGTCAGTGCCTCTTTCACATTCTTGGGCTCAATTTTGGAGACAAAACATGAGTTTGAGACGATCTCAACCTCCCTTGATCTTGTAGTGACCCCTCTGTTTGGATCTCCTATAATCAGCTCCTTGGGGTGCATCTTCTGGATTCTAATGGAGGGTCTCTTGTCAGGTTGGTTGATGTTTGAATCATCTGTAGCAGGATCAGAGTTTTCTGCATTTTCTCCACTTTTAGCTGCATCTGCTACATTGTCTCCCGATGTTCTGACATCTTCTTCGACATCCTTCTTTCTTGCTGGAGACAGATCATCAACAACCACATTGATGGATTCCATCACTGTTCTGGTTCTGGAATTGAATACTCTATATGCTCTGCTGTTTGTAGAGTATCCCAGGAATATTCCTGCATCACTCTTGGGATCCATCTTTCTCCTTTGCTCTCTATCTGCCAAGATGTAACATGGACTTCCAAAGATGTGGAAGTGCTTGACAGATGGCTTCCTCCTTTTCCAGATTTCATACAGGGTGGTTGGAGTCCCTCTTCTCAGTGTGACTCTGTTGTGGATGTAGCATGCTGTGTTCATGGCTTCAGCCCAGAGATTATAGGGAAGTTCTTTGGCATGAAGCATGACCCAGGTAAATCTGGAGAAATCATCCACAACAACATAGGCATACCTCTTTCCTCCAAGGCTTTCAACTTGCATAGGCCCCATCAAGTCCATGTGAAGTAGTTCCAGCACCCTGGAAGTGGTCTGATGTTGAAGCTTCTGGTGGGACATCTTGACTTGCTTTCCAATCTGACATTCACCACAGATTCTGCCTTCTTCTATTTTCAGATTGGGGATGCCTTTAACAGCACCTTTGTCAATGATTTTCTTCATGCCTCTTAAGTGCAGATGTCCAAATCTTTGATGCCATATTCTGACTTCATCTTCTTTGGAGGATAGACATGTGGAGGAGTAGCTGGTTTCTTGGGGTGTCCATAGGTAACAATTGTCCTTTGATCTGCTGCCCTTCATTAGAACTTCACTCTTCTCATTTGTCACCAAGCATTCTGACTTTGTGAAGTTTACATTGAACCCTTCATCACACAGCTGACTGATGCTGATCAAGTTTGCAGTCAGTCCCTTCACCAGCAGTACTTTGTTCAGACTAGGAAGTCCATCATGAGCTAGCTTTCCCATTCCAATGATCTTTCCTTTAGAGCCATCTCCAAATGTCACATAACTAGTGGAGCAGGGCTCAATATTCAGCAGGAATTCTTTGACTCCTGTCATGTGTCTGGAACAGCCGCTATCTAGGTACCAATCTTCCTTAGCTGATGCTCTAAGTGAAGTATGAACAACAAGACTGACAGCCTTGTGTTTTGGAACCCACATCATCTTCTTTCTGCTGTTGCTACTTTGAGTTCCATGATGTGGATGGCCATGTAGATGATAGCAAAAGGGCTTTATGTGACCATACTTGCCACAGTAGTGACACCTCCACTTCTTTCTTTCGTTCTTTTTCTGCTGCGTTCCATGATGTCGAGACCGATGTTGTGACATCGTGGCTCCAGTGCTGGTTTTGGCAGGAACAAAATCTGTCATGGTTTTTCTGCCAGCAGATTTACTATTAAGCCCAAGTCCTCTCTGGTCTCCAACATTCTTCCCAAGCTGTAGCACCTCATCAAGCATATCTGAGCCTTTATTCAACATCTTTATTGATTTGGTCATGTTTTCCAGTTTAGAGTTCAGAAAACCGACTTCTCCTTTAAGCTCAGAGATCTCCTCTTTATGTGCCTTCTTCTCAGCCTCCAGATCTGCAATGACCTTCTTTAGTTGTGCTTCTTGCTGAAGAATCTTCTCACTTCTGATGCATAGTTCTCTATAGGATGTAGCAAGCTCATCAAAAGTGATTTCACTGTCTGTATCACTTGAATCTTCAGCAGTTTCAAATCTCCCAGTGAGTGCATTCTCATCTCTGTCAGAGTCACTTTCCTGTTCACTCTCTGTATCAGATCGACATACAGAAAGTCCTTTCCTCTGCTTCTTAAGATGAGTGGGACATTCAGCTATGATGTGTCCATAGCCTTCACACCCATGGCATTGAATTCCTTTGCTGTGACTGGGCTTTACATCTGACTCTTTCTGGTGTTTACTGCCTTTCCTGATGTCGAAAGGGATGTTCTGGACATGTGGCTTCTGCCTTCTGTCCATTCTGTTCTGCACTTTGTTGAACTGCTTTCCAAGGAGCACAACTGCCTTAGTCAGACCTTCATCAGTGTCCAGGTCATACTCATCTTCTTCTCCTTCATCATTGGACACGAAAGCCAAGTTCTTGCTCTTCTTTTCAGCCCTATCCGAGAGTCCTAGCTCAAAGGTTTGAAGGGAACCAATGAGTTCATCCACTCTCATGTTGCAAATGTCTTGGGCCTCCTCTATTGCAGTGACTTTCATGTCAAATCTCTTAGGCAAGGATCTGAGGATCTTTCTCACCAGCTTTTCATCAGTTATTCTTTCTCCCAAGGCAGTGCAAGCATTGGCAATTTCAAGAATGTTCATGTGGAAGTCATGAATACATTCTTCCTCCTTCATCTTCAGATTTTCGAATTTTGTAGCCAATAGTTGCAGTCTGGACATCTTTACCTTGGAGGTTCCTTCATGAGTGGTTTTCAGGATCTCCCACGCATCCTTGGCCACTGTGCAAGTGTTGATCAGTCTGAAGATATTCTTGTCAACTCCATTGAATAGAGCATTCAAAGCTTTGGAGTTTCCAAGTGCCAATTCGTCTTCTTCTTTAGTCCAGTCTTCTTCTGGCTTCAATTCTTCAGTGGGCTTTCCTTCTGTGTCCAGCATCTTGGGATGTTCCCAGCCTTTGATGACAGCTTTCCAGGTTCTGCTATCCAGTGATTTGAGGAAGGCCACCATTCTTGCTTTCCAATATTCATAGTTGCTTCCATCGAGAATTGGTGGTCTGTTCACTGGTCCGCCTTCTTTCTCCATGTTCATCAGAATTTATCTCCCTAGATCTCACTCAGTGATTTCGAGTGCCTGCTCTGATACCAATTGAAATTCTGATACCAGGGGACAGATGTCGTACAGGATGTCACGACATCACGCTTCAGAACATGCAGTTTATATGTGTCCGTATGAACAGATTAAACAAGTAAATAACACAAGAGAATTGTTAACCCAGTTCGGTGCAACCTCACCTACATCTGGGGGCTACCAAGCCAGGGAGGAAATCCACTCTCAATAGTGTTAGTTCAAGGTCTAACAGCCCCTGTTTACAACCTTCTCACCTAACCACTACCCGTGCGATCTCTACCTAAGAGCCACTCTTAGATATGAGAACCTCTGCTCACTCCCTCTCACTCACACTCCCGTGTTTACAATTAAGTCAAAGACACACCAGAGATCAACTCTGAACAAAAGAGATCAACTCTACACACTAGAGATCAACTCTAGACACAAGAGATCAACTCTACACACATAGGTCCAACACTTGATGCTAGGGTACCATCAAGGTGGCTCACAAAAGACTCAAGTCCCAAAAACTCACAAAATAACTCTTCAATCCCGGACTTGGTGCAGAACTCGTGCAGCCTCCATGATTATATAGCAATTTGCGTTTCTGGGCTGCAACAGCTTGATGCTGGAGGAGATCTATCTTCTTCTGAAAAAATCTGCAGTTAAAGAACTAAAAGATAACTTTTGATCTTTTAGTTTGAATCTTTAATCTTTAATCTTTAATCCCTGAACGAACTCTTCTTCTTTGAAATTCGAACTTCAATTATCTTTTAATTCGTTCCAGAAGATAGATCATCTAATCTCTTGCTAACTGCACAATAATCTGTTAAAGATATAACAGATTTATATGTCCAGTATTATCGGGCCGGATGTCAGGACATCGTGTCCGACATCGTGGATCCTGCAGCTTCACTTCTGCACTTGACTTTTCTCTTGCATTGTACAGCAACTCCAGTATTCTCGGGCAGGATGTCAGGACATTGTATCCGACATCGTGGATCCTGCAACTTCAATTCTTCATTTGACATTTTATCTTGCATTGTACAGCAACTCCAGTATTCTCGGGCAGGATGTCAGGACATTGTATCCGACATCGTGGATCCTGCAACTTCAATTCTTCATTTGACATTTTATCTTGCCTTGTACATTGTGCAGCCCGATCTTATTCCTTGACATAACGTTGGACATCATGTGCAGCAACTCCAGCTTTCCTTCATTGTCTAAGTGCTTATGTTTTAACAAAATCTTAGCCAATCTTTTAAAGCTCAGTAGAGCTAAACACTAACATACTGGACACATAAATCTGTTATATCTTTAACAGATTAATGTGCAGTCAGCAACAGATTAGGAGCTCTATCTCTAGGAACGAATTAAAAGATAATTAAAGATTGAATTACAAACTTGAATAGTTTCGTTCAGGGATTAGAGATTGAAGATAAAAACTAAAAGATAAAACTTTATCTTTTAGATCTTTAAGTGCAGATTTTTCAGGAGAATGATAGAGCTTATCCAGCGCAAGTTGTTGCAGCCCAGATACGTACACTGCTATATAAACATGAAGGCTGCACGGGTTTTTAATCAAGTCAGAGATTGAAGAGTTATTTTGTGAGTTTTGTGACTTGAGTGTTTTGTGAGCCACCTTGATGCTACCCTAACATCAAGTGTTGGACCTGAGTGTGTAGAGTTGATCTCTATTGTTCAGAGAGCAATCTCTAGTGTGTCTTTGATTTGTTTGTAAACACGGGTGAGTGATTGAGAGGGAGTGAGAGGGGTTCTCATATCTAAGAGTGGCTCTTAGGTAGAAGTTGCATGGGTAGTGGTTAGGTGAGAAGGTTGTATACAGTGGCTGTTAGATCTTCGAACTAATACTATTTTAGTGGATTTCCTCCCTGGCTTGGTAGCCCCCAGATGTAGGTGACGTTGCACCGAACTGGGTTAACAATTCTCTTGTGTTATTTACTTGTTTAATCTGTTCATACTGTCATATACAATCTGCATGTTCTGAAGCGCGATGTCGTGACATCCTGTATGACACCTGTCCTCAGTATCAGAATTTCAATTGGTATCAGAGCAGGCACTCTAAATCACTGAGTGAGATCTAGGGAGATAAATTCTGATGAACATGGAGAAAGAAGGAGGACTAGTGAACAGACCACCAATTCTGGATGGAACCAACTATGAATACTGGAAAGCAAGGATGGTGGCCTTCCTCAAATCACTGGATAGCAGAACCTGGAAAGCTGTCATCAAAGGCTGGGAACATCCTAAGATGCTGGACGCAGAAGGAAAGCCCACTGATGAATTGAAGCCAGAAGAAGACTGGACAAAAGAAGAAGACGAATTGGCACTTGGAAACTCCAAAGCCTTGAATGCCCTATTCAATGGAGTTGACAAGAATATCTTCAGATTGATCAACACATGCACAGTTGCCAAGGATGCATGGGAGATTCTGAAAACCACTCATGAAGGAACCTCCAAAGTGAAGATGTCCAGATTGCAACTATTGGCTACAAAATTCGAAAATCTGAAGATGAAGGAGGAAGAATGCATTCATGACTTCCACATGAACATTGTTGAAATTGCCAATGCTTGCAATGCCTTGGGAGAAAGGATGACAGATGAAAAGCTGGTGAGAAAGATCCTCAGATCTTTGCCTAAGAGATTTGACATGAAAGTCACTGCAATAGAGGAGGCCCAAGACATTTGCAACATGAGAGTAGATGAACTCATTGGTTCCCTTCAAACCTTTGAGCTAGGACTCTCGGATAGGACTGAAAAGAAGAGCAAGAACCTGGCGTTCGTGTCCAATGATGAAGGAGAAGAAGATGAGTATGACCTGGATACTGATGAAGGTCTGACTAACGCAGTTGTGCTCCTTGGAAAACAGTTCAACAAAGTGCTGAAAAGAATGGACAGGAGGCAGAAACCACATGTCCGGAACATCCCTTTCGACATCAGGAAAGGTAGTGAATACCAGAAGAAGTCAGATGAAAAGCCCAGTCACAGCAAAGGAATTCAATGCCATGGGTGTGAAGGCTATGGACACATCAAAGCTGAATGTCCCACCCATCTCAAGAAGCAGAGGAAAGGACTTTCTGTATGTTGGTCTGATGATACAGAGAGTGAACAAGAAAGTGATTCTGACAGAGATGTGAATGCACTCACTGGGAGATTTGAATCTGATGAAGATTCAAGTGATATTGATATTGAAATCACTTTTGATGAGCTTGCTATATCCTATAGAGAACTATGCATCAAAAGTGAGAAGATTCTTCAGCAAGAAGCTCAACTGAAGAAGATCATTGCAAATCTGGAGGCTGAGAAGGAGGCACATGAAGAGGAGATCTCTGAGCTTAAAGGAGAAATTGGTTTTCTGAACTCTAAACTGGAAAACATGACAAAATCAATAAAGATGCTGAATAAAGGCTCAGATATGCTTGATGAGGTGCTACAGCTTGGGAAGAATGTTGAAAACCAGAGAGGACTTGGATTTAATCATAAATCTACTGGCAGAACAACCATGACAGAATTTGTTCCTGCCAAAAACAACACTGGAGCCACGATGCCACAACATCGGTCTCGACATCATGGAACGCAGTAGAAAAAGAGCAAAAGAAAGAAGTGGAGGTGTCACTACTGTGGCAAGTATGGTCACATAAAGCCCTTTTGCTATCATCTACATGGCCATCCACATCATGGAACTCAAAGTAGCAGCAGCGGAAGGAAGATGATGTGGGTTCCAAAACACAAGATTGTTAGTCTTCTTGTTCATACTTCACTTAGAGCATCAGCTAAGGAAGATTGGTACCTAGATAGCGGCTGTTCCAGACACATGACAGGAGTTAAAGAATTCCTGGTGAACATTGAACCTTGCTCCACTAGCTATGTGACATTTGGAGATGGCTCTAAAGGAAAGATCACTGGAATGGGAAAGCTAGTCCATGATGGACTTCCTAGTCTGAACAAAGTACTGCTGGTGAAGGGACTGACTGCAAACTTGATCAGCATCAGTCAGTTGTGTGATGAAGGATTCAATGTAAACTTCACAAAGTCAGAATGCTTGGTGACAAATTAGAAGAGTGAAGTTCTAATGAAGGGCAGCAGATCAAAGGACAACTGTTACCTATGGACACCTCAAGAAACCAGTTACTCCTCCACATGTCTATCCTCCAAAGAAGATGAAGTCAAAATATGGCATCAAAGATTTGGACATCTGCACTTAAGAGGCATGAAGAAAATCATTGACAAAGGTGCTGTTAGAGGCATTCCCAATCTGAAAATAGAAGAAGGCAGAATCTGTGGTGAATGTCAGATTGGAAAGCAAGTCAAGATGTCCCACCAGAAGCTTCAACATCAGACCACTTCCAGGGTGCTGGAACTACTTCACATGGACTTGATGGGGCCTATGCAAGTTGAAAGCCTTGGAGGAAAGAGGTATGCCTATGTTGTTGTGGATGATTTCTCCAGATTTACCTGGGTCAACTTTATCAGAGAGAAATCAGACACCTTTGAAGTATTCAAAGAGTTGAGTCTAAGACTTCAAAGAGAAAAAGACTGTGTCATCAAGAGAATTAGGAGTGACCATGGAAGAGAGTTTGAAAACAGCAAGTTTACTGAATTCTGCACATCTGAAGGCATCACTCATGAGTTCTCTGCAGCCATCACACCACAACAAAATGGCATAGTTGAAAGGAAAAACAGGACTTTGCAAGAAGCTGCTAGGGTCATGCTTCATGCCAAAGAACTTCCCTATAATCTCTGGGCTGAAGCCATGAACACAGCATGCTATATCCACAACAGAGTCACACTTAGAAGAGGGACTCCAACCACACTGTATGAAATCTGGAAAGGGAGGAAGCCAACTGTCAAGCACTTCCACATCTTTGGAAGTCCATGTTACATTTTGGCAGATAGAGAGCAAAGGAGAAAGATGGATCCCAAGAGTGATGCAGGAATATTCTTGGGATACTCTACAAACAGCAGAGCATATAGAGTATTCAATTCCAGAACCAGAACTGTGATGGAATCCATCAATGTGGTTGTTGATGATCTAACTCCAGCAAGAAAGAAGGATGTCGAAGACGATGTCAGAACATCGGGAGACAATGTAGCAGATACAGCTAAAAGTGCAGAAAATGCAGAAAATGCAGAAAACTCTGATTCTGCTACAGATGAACCAAACATCAATCAACCTGACAAGAGTCCCTCCATTAGAATCCAGAAGATGCACCCCAAGGAGCTGATTATAGGAGATCCAAACAGAGGAGTCACTACAAGATCAAGGGAGATTGAGATTGTCTCCAATTCATGCTTTGTCTCCAAAACTGAGCCAAAGAATTTGAAAGAGGCACTGACTGATGAGTTCTGGATCGATGCTATGCAAGAAGAATTGGAGCAATTCAAAAGGAATGAAGTTTGGGAGCTAGTTCCTAGACCCGAGGGAACTAATGTGATTGGCACCAAGTGGATCTTCAAGAACAAAACCAATGAAGAAGGTGTTATAACCAGAAACAAGGCCAGACTTGTTGCTCAAGGCTACACTCAGATTGAAGGTGTAGACTTTGATGAAACTTTCGCCCCTGTTGCTAGACTTGAGTCCATCAGATTGTTACTTGGTGTAGCTTGCATCCTCAAATTCAAGCTGTACCAGATGGATGTGAAGAGCGCGTTTCTGAATGGATACCTGAATGAAGAAGTCTATGTGGAGCAGCCAAAGGGATTTGTAGATCCAACTCATCCAGATCATGTATACAGGCTCAAGAAGGCTCTCTATGGATTGAAGCAAGCTCCAAGAGCTTGGTATGAAAGGCTAACAGAGTTCCTTACTCAGCAAGGGTATAGGAAGGGAGGAATTGACAAGACTCTCTTTGTCAAACAAGATGCTGAAAACTTGATGATAGCACAGATATATGTTGATGACATTGTGTTTGGAGGGATGTCGAATGAGATGCTTCGACATTTTGTCCAACAGATGCAATCTGAATTTGAGATGAGTCTTGTTAGAGAGCTGACTTATTTTCTGGGACTCCAAGTGAAGCAGATGGAAGACTCCATATTCCTCTCACAAAGCAAGTATGCAAAGAACATTGTCAAGAAGTTTGGGATGGAAAATGCCAGCCATAAAAGAACACCTGCACCTACTCACTTGAAGCTGTCAAAGGATGAAGCTGGCACCAGTGTTGATCAAAGTCTGTACAGAAGCATGATTGGGAGCTTACTATATTTAACAGCAAGCAGACCTGACATCACCTTTGCAGTAGGTGTTTGTGCAAGATATCAAGCCAATCCCAAGATAAGTCACTTGAATCAAGTAAAGAGAATTCTGAAATATGTAAATGGCACCAGTGACTATGGGATTATGTACTGTCATTGTTCAGATTCAATGCTGGTTGGATATTGTGATGCTGATTGGGCTGGAAGTGCAGATGACAGAAAAAGCACTTCTGGTGGATGTTTCTATTTGGGAAACAATCTTATTTCATGGTTCAGCAAGAAGCAGAACTGTGTGTCCCTATCTACTGCAGAAGCAGAGTATATTGCAGCAGGAAGCAGTTGTTCACAACTAGTTTGGATGAAGCAGATGCTGAAGGAGTACAATGTCGAACAAGATGTCATGACATTGTACTGTGACAACATGAGTGCTATTAATATTTCTAAAAATCCTGTTCAACACAGCAGAACCAAGCACATTGACATTAGACATCACTATATTAGAGATCTTGTTGATGATAAAGTTATCACACTGGAGCATGTTGCCACTGAGGAACAAGTAGCAGATATTTTCACAAAGGCATTGGATGCAAATCAGTTTGAAAAACTGAGGGGCAAGCTGGGCATTTGTCTGCTAGAGGAGTTATAGCAGTTACTTCTATCTGAACGTGCTCAAACTTCTCACTCAACATTAATAGAACGTTCACTACTGGGCCAAAACAAATTCAACCTCCATTTCACACGTTCTCCTACATTCCTCATTCAAACTTACATTTTCGTGGCAATCTCGTTTTCATCAGCATTCCCCAACACTTCTCAGATATTCACAAAACCACTCCCAAAGCTCTGCTTCTCCATGGCTACCTCACCAAAAGAAACCTCATCCCCTGTTTCACCCTCTGTACCATCATCTCCATCATCCTCCAAAACTCCATCAAACCAGGAACAACCTGCACTCAATATCCAATCCATACAAATGATTCCTGGTCCAGGCCCTGTTCCTGAGAAACTGGTCCCTAAAAGACAACAGGGAGTGAAGATTTCTGAAAACCCTAGCTTTGCAACAAGCCCTAGGGAAGAAGACACTGAGATGGATAAGAAGATCCGCAGTTTTGTGAATAGCATTTTGAAAAATGCTTCTGTCCCTGATGCTGATAAAGATGTCCCAACATCTTCCACCCCAAATGCTGAAGTCCTCTCTTCATCCAGTGAAGAGAAATCAACAGAGGAAGAGGATCAAGCCACAGAGGAGACCCCTGCACCAAGGGCACCAGAACCTGCTCCAGGTGACTTCATTGACCTAGAAGAAGTAGAATCTGATGAGGAACCCATTGCCAAAAAGTTGGCACCTGGCATTGCAGAAAGATTACAAAGCAGAAAGGGAAAAACCCCCATTACTAGGTCTGGACGAATCAAAACTACTGCACAGAAGAAGAGCACACCAATCACTCCTACCACATCCAGATGGAGCAAAGTTGCAATCCCTTCCAAGAAGAGGAAAGAAATTTCCTCATCTGATTCTGATGATGATGTCGAACTAGATGTTCCCGACATCAAGAGAGCCAAGAAATCAGGGAAAAAGGTGCCTGGAAATGTCCCTGATGCCCCATTGGACAACATTTCATTCCACTCCATTGGCAATGTTGAAAGGTGGAAATTTGTATATCAACGCAGACTTGCTTTAGAAAGAGAACTGGGAAGAGATGCCTTGGATTGCAAGGAGATCATGGACCTCATCAAGGCTGCTGGACTGCTGAAAACTGTCACCAAGTTGGGAGATTGTTATGAAAGTCTAGTCAGGGAATTCATTGTCAACATTCTCTCTGACATAACAAACAGAAAGAGTGATGAGTATCAGAAAGTGTTTGTCAGAGGAAAATGTATTAGATTCTCCCCTGCTGTAATCAACAAGTACCTGGGCAGACCAACTGAAGGAGTGGTGGATATTGCTGTTTCTGAGCATCAAATTGCCAAGGAAATCACTGCCAAGCAAGTCCAGCATTGGCCAAAGAAAGGGAAGCTTTCTGCAGGGAAGCTAAGTGTGAAGTATGCAATCCTGCATAGGATTGGCACTGCCAACTGGGTACCCACCAATCATACTTCCACTGTTGCCACAGGTTTGGGTAAATTTCTGTATGCTGTTGGAACCAAGTCCAAATTTAATTTTGGAAACTATATTTTTGATCAAACTATTAAGCATTCAGAATCTTTTGCTGTCAAATTACCCATTGCCTTCCCAACTGTATTGTGTGGCATTATGTTGAGTCAACATCCCAATATTTTAAACAACATTGACTCTGTGAAGAAGAGAGAATCTCCTCTATCCCTGCATTACAAACTGTTTGAGGGGACACATGTCCCAAACATTGTCTCGACATCAGGGAAAGCTGCTGCTTCAGGTGCTGTGTCCAAGGATGATTTGATTGCTGAACTCAAGGACACATGCAAGGTGCTGGAGGCAACCATCAAAGCCAACACAGAGAAGAAAATGGAGCTGGAACGCCTGATCAAAAGACTCTCAGACAATGGCGTTGATGATGGAGAAGCAGCTAAGGAAGAAGAAGATGCAGCAGAGGATACAGAATCAGATGATGATGATTCTGATGCCACCCCATGACCATCAGACCTTTATTTTTTTTGCTTTTTACTCTTACTAGCTATTGGGGCATGTCCCTTTGAACAATTGATTGTTATTGGTCTGTAATATTTGCACATTAATTTCATGCATTCTACTCTTGCCAAATTCTGTCTAAAAAGGGGGAGTAGTAGGATATTATGCATGATCTATGATTTTGAGGGGGAGTAGTATTTATACTGCTGCTGCTGATGATGATTGATGTAAGCTACTGAAACTAGTAGCTGATAGAAGATGCTGCAGTGAACTGCTGCCTAGCAGAATATTCACTTCACAGCAGTAAGAGCATGGAGACAGGGGGAGCAGAAAGCTGATGTCACGTGAGATGTCTTGACATCCTGGAAAAGACTTGTAGATTTGCAACTTGCAGAATTTTGCTGTCACCACTACAGATACTGCTGTGCTTGATTACTCTGATAATGAAAGTTGCTGATCCCACTTGCATGACTGCTCGTACCTGCTCAGGAAGTGTCTAAGTATGTTTTAGACAAAATTTGCCAAAGGGGGAGATTGTTAGTGCTTAGCTTTACTTAGTTTTAAAAGATTGGCTAAAATTTTGTTAAAACATAAGCACTTAGACAATGAAGGAAAGCTGGAGTTGCTGCACATGATGTCTAACATTATGTCAAGGAATCAGATTGGGCTGCACAATGCACAAGGCAAGATAAAATGTCAAATGAAGAATTGAAGCTGCAGGATCCACGATGTCGGATACAATGTCCAGGACATCCTGCCCGAAAATACTGGACACATAAATCTATTATATCTTTAACAAATTAATGTGCAGTCAGCAACAGATTAGGAGCTCTATCTCTAGGAACGAATTAAAAGATAATTAAAGATTGAATTACAAACTTGAATAGTTTCGTTCAGGGATTAGAGATTGAAGATAAAAACTAAAAGATAAAACTTTATCTTTTAGATCTTTAAGTGCAGATTTTTCAGGAGAATGATAGAGCTTATCCAGCGCAAGTTGTTGCAGCCCAGATACGTACACTGCTATATAAACATGAAGGCTGCACGGGTTTTTAATCAAGTCAGAGATTGAAGAGTTATTTTGTGAGTTTTGTGACTTGAGTGTTTTGTGAGCCACCTTGATGCTACCCTAACATCAAGTGTTGGACCTGAGTGTGTAGAGTTGATCTCTATTGTTTAGAGAGCAATCTCTGGTGTGTCTTTGATTTGTTTGTAAACACGAGTGAGTGATTGAGAGGGAGTGAGAGGGGTTCTCATATCTAAGAGTGGCTCTTAGGTAGAAGTTGCATGGGTAGTGGTTAGGTGAGAAGGTTGTATACAGTGGCTGTTAGATCTTCGAACTAATACTATTTTAGTGGATTTCCTCCCTGGCTTGGTAGCCCCCAGATGTAGGTGACGTTGCACCGAACTGGGTTAACAATTCTCTTGTGTTATTTACTTGTTTAATCTGTTCATACTGTCATATACAATCTGCATGTTCTGAAGCACGATGTCGTGACATCCTGTATGACACCTGTCCTCAGTATCAGAATTTCAACACTTAGTGGAGAATCTTTGACTTGATCTTGGATTAGTGGACTGAACCATAGCTGAAATTCACTAATCATAATTAGTGAAATTTTGGCTCCAAAATTTGGCTCCACAAATTCAATTTCAAATTCAAGTAAAATTTTAATAGAAATTCAAATTTCCCTCCAATTTTGTGTGACACTTAGGCTATAAATAGAGGTCATGTGTGTGCATTTTTTCAACTTTGATCATTTGAA